>NC_142934.1:73029188-73034188 GCF_046866305.1 Octopus bimaculoides | reverse complement strand
GTTGGATAATATCTGTAATCTCAGTTGGCCACGCATGGTAATCCAGCAAGAAATTATAATGACGGTTGCTTTTGATATGACTCTATGGAGGAGGTGCCCAAGGACTCAAATTCCACGACCGTCCAGGGAATAGTGGATAGAGATAGATGGATGAAACTATTACCAATAGATCTGCTAATCGAAGAAATATACAATAAAGTTGAAAATTGATCTGTGTCAAGCGAAGAATGAAATAGCTCCGGTTAATGTAAACTTATGACTTGCCAGAAAGGGTACTTCGGTAGCTTAATTATTCAACAACCCTTAATCTATAAAAGATTTAGTACATATGGCGACACATCTATAATGAAAGAATGCTTATATTGTAAGGTTAAGTTTAATAACTTAAGGATTCCGACATGCAGTACATTTCTATCTGTGACTTAATGTCAATTTCACTACGGGAAACAGTGAGAACTAGTATAAAAACTCTGTGACAAAACTGGACTTTTGCATTACAGGTACAATAAAGCCAAGGGATTCTCTACAGTTTCCATCTAAGTGATTTTCTTTGTCAGTTATAGATCGATCCAACGCTATAGAAAATGACACATGCTCAAAATATCATGCTGTGGGATTGAGGTCGGGAGATCGTGGTTGCGAAGCGAACTTTTTAAACATTCGGCTATACTGCACCTAAGATGTATACATACACAAACACATACACACATGCACCCCACCACCACACGAGCGCGCGCGCACACACACACACACACACACAAACAGACACACACACATACACATACACACACATATACACATACACACACATTTAATCTTTTTATTTTACTTTTCCAGTCATTGGACTGCAACCATGACTGGCACCAGCTTGAGGGGCTGTAGTCGAACTACTATTCCAGTATTTATTTGTTTCTCAAGTCCGGTACTTATTCTAGCGGCCTCTTTTGCCGAAGCATCATGTTATGGAACGTGAAAAACACATCACCAATTGTCAAGCGGTGGGTAGGGGCAAATACTAATACAAAGACAAGACAAAGACATACACACACACACGGATGGTTTTCAGACCCTTTCTACCTACAAATTCACTAGTCAAAACGGGGCTCTTGTAGACCACAACCCTATTACACGGCAGGCATATATGAGTTCGCGTGTATGTATATGTGTGTGTATGTATGTATATGTTTGTGCGTGTTAGCGTGTGTGTATGTACGAGTGTACCTGTAGACATATGTGTATGTATCCAGGTAACTTTAGAACTCAACAAACAACTACATTTCCTTCACAAAGTTATTTTTCGATAAAATAATAAGATTAGAAAGTTTGGTAGAATAAGATGTGAAATTAGTGCTAATCTGCAGTTCTGAGCTAAACCAATGAACATTAGTCTTTTCATTTCCCATCTTGACTTTTTCCTTCCTTTTTTTTTTCGTTTTTTTTTCTTCTGTTTTCTTTTATTTCAGCTAAGTTGATAACGGAATTATTTGGGTGATTTTTAGTCTCATTTAATACTCTAAAAAGGATTATCATTAGTATGTACTCTTAATGTGCTTAACGGGATAGGTTTTTGTGCGAGTTTTAAAGGTATCTTAATTCTGTTCAGTTGCTGAAACATTTCCCCATTGAGGTCGACTTTATCAGTTTTACATTCATATATATATATATGTATATATGTATTTACGTATATGTGTATGTGTATAATCTTCGCGTATATAATATACTTTTTCGCTTTCTAAAGTTTTGACGCTTTATCGCTGATAGGAATAGAGATAGTAGCAAAAATAAACACACTGATTATATATATATATCTATATCTATATAATTGAATAGAATAATAAATAAAAGCAAGACAAGAAAAAAATGATGTACTTGTTTAATGATCTTAGTCAAGATATTTCAATTATTTGGCTAATATACAGAAAACATTTCACGATAACTAATAGATGGCGCTTCAATAATCTGACAATTGATAGAAATTGTATAACTGCTTTACTAAGATATCATGAAGCAAAAAAGAAAGAAAAAGAATGGATAAAAAAAGAAATATTTATGCTTATTTATGTTGTACCAACGAGATAGAGGGAAGAAAACATAATATGTTCATTTACAAATCAGAGAATGTATTTAAAACAAATATATTTATAACAATAAGTATTGAGACAGAGAAATCTAATAGATATTTAAGTGAAATACAGGCAAGCTAACTAGTGGACAGTGGTGAGTGATATCCATTCGATTGCCGCGAAACCAGATCATGGAAAATGGAAAACGGTTCATCGGTCGAAGGCAGCGATGATTAATCGCCTGTACATTCATTGTGGTTGTTACCCGCAGGAAAGGCCTCATTGTTACTGAATTACCTGTGAGCATACGATACCTCCGTTCCGCCGTCCGTTTGATTGAATTTCAATTTTAGAATTTCCCATTTTTTCTAAGAACATTAGTTATATAATGAAGTTTAAACAAGGCCAGATAGACATTTTGCGAATGTATAAAAGTCCATATAATCGAGGGTAGAACAGATTGGACTGATTTTATTGACTCAAAGACAGTCGATAAAAGACAGTCGATACAAGCAGAATTTCAATCCAGAATGTAAAAGGAGGTAACTAAATGCCACAAGTGTTTAGTTCGCGGCTTGAATCAATGTACTACACAACTGTCATTTATTCAGTCATCAGTGTGACATGATTATTTTACTCGACCTGTTAGAAATAGCAGCCAGATTACATGTTGCTATCTTAAATTACATGTTGCTGTCTTTAAAAAGGCGCATAGCTCAGTGGTTAGAGAGTCGGACTCACAATCATGAGGTAGTGCGTTCGATTGCTGGACCGGGCTGCGTGTTGCGCTCTTAGCAAAAAAAAAAAACAAACAAAAGCTGTTCATGATACACATGATTGGTTATACCTTACAAGGAAAAAAAACCATTAATATGCATACATTCGGTCAACCCATTGCTAGCACATGAGCACATGTATAAACATGTGCTCATATACTCATTAGCGTCTTCGTTGGCTCACTGTACACTTGCCCGGGATTCTCACCAGTTTGGGGGCTCAGTTCTGATCTACGAATACTTTAGCTTGCTGTAAGTAGACTACTAATAAGGGGTCCAGTGCATTTATTTGTCCCGCGACCTATAACACCACTAAGACAGACCCTGCATGTACTGCTGCATGTGAAATGCATTGGTATAACGCATACAGATGAGGTTCTTGACAAAATTCCATGTTATGCTTGTTGTGGTAGCTTAAACACTAAGTTGGGTCTAGATGTGAAGTAAACACCCATGGTGCATATGTAAACGTATACATATAGTGAAGGCGCATGGCTTCAGGTGGTCTACCTTATCTTGCATGTCTTGCAGGCGATGTGACAGTGGCGCGAGATCATCTGCGTAGTCCAAGTCCTCCAGCTTGTTCATAAATGTCCACTAAATACTTTTCCCGGAGGTAGCGTAAGCCGTCCTGGTGACCCAGTCCAGCACGGCGAGGAACAGGAGTGGTGACAACAAACAGCCCTGTCTGACTCCCGTGCTGACCCTGAATTCCTCCGACAGTCTCCCAGCATGGATGCCCTAGTAAGAAAACTCCCCGTAGAGTAATCAAATAATGCCCACGATCTTCTCTGGCACACCGTAGTGTCGTAAGATGTCCCAGATTGTCTGCCTGTCTACGCTGTCAAATGCTTTTTCAGAGTCGACGAAGCACACATAAAATGACGTTTGCCATTCCATTGTCTGCTCCACGATCACTCTGAGCATCTCAATTTGGTCTGTGCATAATCTCTCCTTTCTGAAACCTGCCTGCTCATTTCTGAGTTGCTTGTCAATGGTATCTTTCAATCGCTCCAGGATGATTCCTGTAAGGACTTTGCTTGAAATGGAAAGCAAGGTAATCCCCCCTCCACTTTTCGCATTGTGATAAATCCCCACTCTTCGGCAGCTTCACCAAAAGACCCTTCTTCCAGTCAGTTGGGATCTTCTCTGTCGTCTATACCAGGTTCAGCACATGGTGCATATGATCGATACAATAAGTACTAGGCTTCATAAAATAAAAGTACTGGGGTCAATTCATTCGGCTAAAAAATTCTTCAAGACGGCGTCCCTGCATGACCGCAGTATAATGACTGAAACAAATGAAAAAATAAAGGAAAAGAATAAAAAAAAACACAATTCAACTGTAAACAGGAATAATTTTTATGCTTAGGCAGAAAGATTAAATAAATGATGAACATTTATGTACCGCATAGGTTGTTCCAGACAAACCTAAGAAAAATTTCGTTTCTAAAGTTCTGTGCAGACATGCGTCTAGCCAGTACAGCTAAATTCTAGGAAGTATTTGATTTAAATAGTAAATACTACACGATCTGTTCATAGACAGTGTCTTCTGACGACTGGTCATAAATCGTGAAACACGGCAAGAAATTCTTTTATTTCCGTCTGTGGAATAATAGTAAATTGTATTTCGTACTGTTTAAAATTTTACAGTGAAAGCTTTAACAACTTCAGATTTATTTCCACCTTTTTATATATGGTATGTCGCGTTTATATATATATATATATATACCTGTGCGTATACATGCATATACTCATTTACTATTTGTTTTTACATGATTGAACGCAGCGTCTCCAATTGTAAGTAGTTTTTCGTAACTTCATATTTTCCGACGCTACTCTCTCTTTCTCTTTCTCTTCCTCTATCATTTTCCCCCCTCTCGTTCTTCCTCTATACTACTACGTATCTCGCTTTACCCCTCTCGTTCTTCCTCTGTTACTACTACGTATCTCTTTTTTCCCCTTCGTACTTCCTCTCTTTCTCTTTTCCTCTTGTTGCTCACCTATTCTTCTACTTCCTCCCTTTGTTTCTCCCTCTGCCACTCTCTCTCTTCCCCTTACACCAGCATGGTTACATACTTCCGGTCAATAATCCTTTTCTTCCTTGGCTGTCGCCGAGCAAACACACGAGCCATTTCGTCCCTACTTTCAAGTTCGTGCC
>NC_142934.1:72994188-73024188 GCF_046866305.1 Octopus bimaculoides | reverse complement strand
TTACTGAATATGAGAATTTGATATCGCTGCCCTCATTTGCGCCTTCTACCTCGTGGTAGGTTCATGTGGGATCATGTGAGAGATCCATTTTGATTTGAAAACACTTTCAAATCACTTTATTTAGGTCCCTCAAGCTCTTTGGGAGAAGATTAAAAAACTGTGGGCCCTTGAAACACAGGCTGTTGCAGTAACTGGTCCTGAAACGTGACGGCATCGCTGGGATGTTTGGCACTGTACAGTGTCGATCCGTCCTGACATCTGTGTAGCATTCAATGCCAAATTTGGCACAGTCCAGATGCATATCTCTGCCGCCTTCGCTTCAGGGAGATGAGTCTTCGCTGTTTCAGCCTTTCCCAGAAGCTGAGCCGTTGCAATGAGACGATCTTCTTTCTGAAGATTCGTTGGATTGCTTCAAAGTCCGCTGTTAATTTTACACTGTGAGATGACCATAGCTGGGAGCAGTAATCCAGGCGGCTGAGGACGAATGTCCTCCAAAGGACCATCATGGTTTCCTTCTCTCTTGTTCTGAAGGTTCTCAGGATCCAGCCTACCAGCCGTCTGCTCTTTCTCACCATCTTGGTAATGTGCAATTGGAAAGAGGTATCATCACTCATGTCGATACCCAGGTCCGGCACTGATTTAGGTTCTGGGATTGTAATTCCCCGAAGGCCAGTATATCCTGTGAATTTTACGTTCAGTTTTGAGTGCTTGTAGCGCAGGGCCTGGGACTTTCTCAGCCCGTCTGTAAATTGAGTCCAACTCCTGCTGCAGGTGTGCAACATCGGTAGCGTTTTGTATTTTCTTTGGGACTTTCTTATCGTCTACGTAGCTAGCAAGGGTGGCTATCTGGGCAGCTGAGGGCATATCTGAGAAGGCCACTATAAAAAGCAGTGGGCCCAAGACAGTGCCCTGTGGCACATCATACATACATACATGCATACATACATACATACACGCTCACATGTATGTATGTATGTACATACATACATACATACATACATACATACATATATATATATACATACATATATATATATATATATATATATATATATATATATATATATATATATATATATATATATATATATGTATATATATATATATATACATACATACATACATATATATATATATATATATATATATATATATATATATATATTTTAACGATGCATACTGCCTTAATTCTTCGAAACGCCGGGGTTTTAATGGTGGCAGCTGATGAAGGGGATGTTTCTATGTGGCCTGCTTGTTTGTTGCACCTTGTTTACCATTTTGTCCATGTTCTTTTGCCACGTCATATACACAGTTATGTATCTATATGTACATGTGGATGAAGGTATATACATACATGTACATATATATGCATATACTCATATATTGTTTATATATATATATATATATATATATATATATATATATATATATATATATATATATATATATATATATATATACATATACATATACATATATATAAGGTGATTAAAAACAAAATAAGCAACAAGGATATCCAGAGGTAATGCAGTATGATCGCTTCAAGCAACTCCATTTAATTGAACAATTCAATCATTACATCAATTTAAATGCAGAGCAATCCTCAGCTGCATAAAGACATAGAATTTAATTAAATTAAAAGAGATGGACTCATTAGTATAATTTTACCTAAAATCTCCAAGAAGGTAAGGAGATAGACAGAGAACATGCTGTCTTCACTTCAGCTTAGAAGTTACATGATTATTTTGAAATTGTATAGATAATACCGTACTAAATTCTGGTGCCTCAACTTAAGTACCATATTTATCTGAATCTAAATTTTTGGTATACATACATACATACATACACACACACACACACACACACACACACACACACACACACACACACACGTACACACACACACACACACACACACACACACACACATATATATATGTATGTATCTATATATATATATACATACATATGTATGTGTGTGTGTGTTTAATTAATAGAAACTGAATTAACCAATAAGCAATCCCTATCTCCAACGTAACCTGGGCGTTGTGTTTAAACACTGCATATTGCGTTATTTACTTTGAAAGAACTTCGCTTAAATACACTCGCATTTATATTGCTCTCAGGCGGTCATCGGAATTGCTAGATCTTGTAATTTCGCCCTGCTTTGGGCTCCTCAGACATACAGTAATGACATAACAGTAGCAACAGACATCCATTAACAACATAAAAATCGAATCTCCTGTCAACGATATTTAGAATATCAATGTCTATTCATGCACCGATGTCGCGAATAGCCAGTGGGCTTAAGAAAAATATAATTAATAGCGAAAGAAGCACGAGTGCTTTTTTGCTCCATAAATCCATAAGCGAGGTCCTCTCAAGGTAAATAATGCCTTAATTTCATACCGAAAGAAGATTTCCACTCGTCTGTAAATGGGTAACCCTGAACGGAGTAGGGCCAATTTGCTTAGACAGCCGGGTGGCATCATTCGAAGGCTAATACAATGCGAAGCGCATTGTGATCAGCGACGTATAACCTCATCCAAATAGTCTGGACGATAACATGATATATGTGCTAGCGCGCGTGTGCGAGTGTGCGTGTTTGTGTTTGTGTGTAGTATACTTCATGGTGACTGGGATTGTAAGTTTCGCCTAACGGCTAATTGACCAGGTTGGATGAGCCGTTAAGCCAAGTTTAGTGAATGCCTTTTGTTTTGTAATGGTTTCTGATTTAGAGACAAGGCCATTCATTTTAGGGGAATGGTGTTAGTGGACACCTTTGACCCCAGTGATTGATTCGATCTTTAGTTTATTGGCCCTGAAATGATAAAAGGCAAAATTCATCTAAACCGGAATTGAAGTCAGAACGTAAAGAGCCGGAACAAATACCGCAAGGCATTTTGTCCGACGACTTAACGAACCTGTCAAGTCACCAACATCACTTTTTGATATAAAAAAACCAAAGTGTAAAGCCAGATAAATTATCATATTACGTTTAGCGTTATTTGTTTAAGCCTACTCTATATATTTTATAGGTCTAATATTGTAGAATGGGACTACATTTTTATCCATTTGGATACACAGCTATTTCAGAATGATTCTAAATTATTCTAAGTACTTCTCTATATCTCATTGCATTTCCATAATTGACACTAAAAACAAACAAAATGTACTTTATCCCATGCCTTACAACTCAGTATCTATCTATCTATCTATCTATCTATCTATCTATCTATCTATCTATCTATCTATCTATCTGTCTGTCTGTCTGTCTGTCTGTCTGTCTGTCTGTCTGTCCGTTTGTCTGTCTGTCTGTCTGCCTGCCTGCCTGTCTGTCTGTCTGTCTGTCTGTCTGTCTGTCTGTGTGTATGTATGTATGTATGTATGTATGTATGTATGTATGCATGCATGCATGTATTGTTGATACAAAATACAAGAATAAACACAAAACTCTAGCAATGACAATACAAAATTACAAAGAAAAGAAATGAGTCGAAAAATATAACAATTTATTCGCTCCAATTCGAGGATAGAAGGTGGTTTGTGTCAGATAGCTTTTGATGCAGCGAAGTAAAAATACAATTACAAGTATGATAGTTTGGCATCAGGGGAGGTAAATATGTCGGGTTTCAGGTTGAGAATTTAATCTGAAATGAGAAAATATGAAAATGTTATGTCTTCGTATGAAATATTATATATATGAGTGTATGTATTTGTGTCTATGTGTGGAAGGATATCGCAGAGCTATCGGCCCTTGAAGCCCAAGCTGTTGTAATATCTGTTCCTGTATCCTGATGACAATGTTGAGATTTTGATACCATGCAGTGACGTCCTGCTGTTTGTGGAACTGACAATGCCAAAGTTTGGCACAAGTTCTTCTAGGATTTTTCATATGTATATTACTGCGTATCTTCCCCGCCTTCTTTCTAGGGAGTAGAGTCTTAACTCTTTCAGTCTCTCACAGTAGTTGATACGTCGCATTGAGCTGATCTTCTTCGTGTAGCTTCGCTGGATCGCCTTGAGTTGACTTATTTCCAACAACAATAAGCCAACGAAGATGCCTCTTACTGGTCTCTCAAGTTGATAGAAATAACAGCTAAATCTCTCTCAAATCCGAGTTTATAGTTTGAAAAGAAAAAAGAAAGACGTGGGACAATGTACTTCCTGATATATAGATGAGGTTAACTGTTGTATGTATGTATGTATGTATGTATGCATGTATGTATGCATGCATGCATGCATGCATGTATGTATGTATGTATGTATGTATATATGTATGTATGTATATATATATATATATGTATGTATATATATATATATATATATATATATATATATATATATATATATATATATATATATATGCATGTTTGTATATATGTATGCGTGTGTGTATAATTCAAAATTCCAGTATATCTAGCTGTTGGTTTAGATGAAACGGTTGACTCATTTTATACTATTGACAGAAAGCAAAAACAGAAAAAGCAACACCATTTCTTTTTTATCATACGTGGCTTAATTGCATTCTAACACATTAGTGAATTGCTAATAAATCTTTTCGTCGTACGTGTGGGCAGAAGTGGAGTTTTGTCTCAAGAGGTCTTATTCACACTAATCAAACATTGATGAATGTTTCTGATCAAGAAAAGTCAAATAAATAGTAAATTCGATCACTTTACAACTGAAGAAGTGACTAAAAACAAGAACAGATTACTGTGATATTTCCAAATCTATTAAACTTCAAATTATCACTTACTTCTATGAACTCATTAAACTATTTGCGACAACAATAATCAAGTGAAGGTGCCTCTTGTTGGTCACCTACGTCGCTAGAAATAGTAGCTAAATCTCTCGCAGATCTGAGTCTGTCATCTGATTACAAAAAAAAGAAAGACTTGGGCCAAGGTAGTTCATGATATACAAGATGAGATTATCATAGCTGATATGCTTTGATTACTGATGTATTAATGTTGACCTGAGAGATAATAAAACAACCAACGAACCTGTATACTGACCATTATGAGCGCACTAACCGTTAGCGTTATTTTCTATATTTGTTTTAAGTATGCTTTTCCTGTTATCATGTCTGTGTATTTTTTCTGTTTCCTTTCTTTATTACCCCGAATGCCCCTGTGATTGTAGGTATTATTATTAGCATTATTATTATTATTATTATTATTATTATTATTATTATTATTATTATTATTATTATTATTATCATTATTGGTGGCGAGCTGGCAGAATCTTTAGAGAACTGGACGAAATGCTTAGCGGCATTTCGTCCGTCTTTACGTTCTGAGTTCAAATTCCACCGAGGTCGACTTTACCTTTCATCCTTTCGTGCTCGATAAATTAAGTACTAGTTGAGAACTGGGGGTCGATGTAATCCACTCCCAAAATTTCTGGCCTGATGCATTTAGTAGAAAGGATTATTATTTAAATTGATAGGGTTTTTCCTAAGGATGTGGGCAGTACTTGTCAGCACTATCCTTTGAATTTCTCTGAGACATGGGATATTATCTAGTTGTTTCTGACATCCTTTTCTTATCATACCTAGAGCACCCACAATAACAGGAACAGTTCTCGCTTTAAGATGTCACATCTTTTGTATTTCAATTTCCAGGTCCTTATATTTATTTAATTTGTCAAATTTCTTTACAAATATATTTTTTATCAGTGGGAACACTTACATCTATTAGTCTACAAGTATTTTCTTCCTTGTGTTTAATGACTATGTCTGGTCGATTGGCCTGGATCGTTCTGTCGGCGTCGACTAGGAAATCCCAGAGGATAATGACATTTTTACCTTCAACGATTGGCTCAGGATGATGTTCATACCAGTAAGCAAGAGTGCTGGTTTCGTAGTGTTTACATATTTTCCAATGTAAATACTGTCCTACCCTATCGTGGCGATTTTTGTATTCGTTTGGCGTCAGCACAGACATCCCGAGATGAGATGGTCTATTGTTTCATCAAATTTATCACAGAATCTAGATTTAGGTTCAGAACCGTTTTGAAGAACGTTAGCCCAGAAGTGTTTGGTAAGCGAGCTTTGATCTTGTGCCGCCAGTATGAAATCTTCAGTCTCTGCTTTCAGAGTCTTGAACTTCTCAGCCACTGATGGGTTGTTGCTTGGTCTACATCAACATTTCAGCTTCGAAGTATATACTATCCATGCAGAGGCCTTTGGCTCCACCGCTCCTTAATTTGTTTCTGCCCGTTGTTTTACATAATCTGTTTGATCCGTTTTGCTTTTTTCATGGCAGTGATTTCAGGTTATTCGTCTAATTCAAGGTTAATACCAAGTTACCTTGCGAATTTGCAAGCTCCCTTGACAATTGAATGTAATTATTATTATTATTATTGTTATTATTATTATTATTATTATTATTATTATTATTATTATTATTATTATTATTATTATTGTTTTTTTTTTTTGTTGTTGTTGTTGTTGTTGTTGTTGTTGTTGTTATTGCCGTTATCATCGTGAGGTGATAACGGCGTTTTGTTGTTGCTGCCTTTGCAAAACGTGCTACGCATCGCTCGGGTGATTGAAAAAATCGCATTGCATTCTAAACTGAAAGGATTTTTTTTGTGTTATCAGTGTTCATAGATAGGCTTTTATAACTGGTATGTTTCTCGTTTAGCAAAAAAAAAAAAAAAAAAAAAGAACGAAGGTCTCTAACTTCTCAAATTTCTTTTTTGTCGTCAGGCATTTCAAACATGGCGACTAAGATAGTATATACTCCTTCGAAACTGCACTAAAAAAGATAAGCAAATGACATGTAAACCAGATCAAACATCTCTAAAAAAAAGAGAGGATGAAATGCAATTTTCTGTGGTAAATGTACGTCGTATAAAACACACTTAAACAATGTCACTCGAAATCTTAACGGAAAAAATACCAAAAGTAATAATAAAAAATCCTCTATAGTTCGTTAGTAGCAAAAATAAATAAATATATAAATAAAAAAAAAAATAATAATAAAGATTGATTATGAGTCATCTAACAAAGAAAAAGATGAAATGGCACAAATATATGACTAAATCAAATGATTTCTTACATGAAATGCTTATCCGGGAACGGGAGAGGAGAAGAGACATACTTCGGCTTGGAAAAAGAAAGAAAAAAAATACAGTGTGTGTTTTTAATTGTTCTCAAAGGAACTTTGAGGGAGGCCCTGGCCAATGTACAAAAAGATGTAGCTTCCACAGACTGCGGGAGAATATAGAGGTGCGTGTGTGTTTGGTCTTCAAGAGCAAATGACGGAGTGAAATAACAAACGGACATAGTACGAAAAACACCTGCCTATTGGTTCATTTGACAATGTATGTACCAATGTAACGTAAGGGAGATAATAAGAGGCAATGGCTGCAGTGTAGACTTCTGGCTGGTTGTTTTCTTTATTATGCACTATGAGCAAATTGTAAGCGCAGAAGCCACGAAGAACAACACGTAGTCGGAATGCATCAGCATGGACATACAAAACATTACCGCCCCCACCCTCTTCGTGGATGCTAAAACAAAAGCAACGGAAAAGCAAGAATGTTATACATGTGCCTGCAAAGGCCAATTAATAGTTTCCTTCCAGAAGAATGTGAAAAACAAAGACCGCTCCCTCCCACGAGCTCTGAGAGAAAGATAGATAAATAGACAGAGTAAAATAGCGAGAGAGAAAGAGAGAGAGAGAGTAAGGGAGAGAGAGAGAGAGAGAGAGGGAGAGAGAGAGAGAGAGAGAGAGGGAGAGAGAGAGAGAGAGAGAAAGAGACAAACAGACAGATAGAGGGAGAATGGGGCTCACACTTATAGTAGTAAGTCCCGGATGCTACTGTCTCTGTAGCACCGGTGATCAAAGACAAGGAAAAGACAAAAGAAAATCGCTTCGTTCTGGAACCCAGAACTGGACGATGCCGAGGTAGCAACAATACTATCTGCTACTGGCATAATTTCAATATTTTTCATACTCCACACCTTCACAACATTTCTTTACAGATGTAGGCATTTCTCAATCATTTCTTGTTCTTTTTCACTCTCTCTGTTACCACCTAGAGATACTCTATCAATTATTTTATAATATCTTTCGTTTGCGTTGTCAGTATCAATAACAGGTTTCCTTGGCTCGACCACTCGATCACATTGCATGCTGAAACAACTATCAGCTCGGTGCAGATTATATTTAGTTTCCAATAAGCAATGTAATGTGCTTTTCGTATCTTCTCCATGCAAATTTACTGTAAAAGATTGGGCTGAAAAGTTCATAGGCTGACCATGAAGGAGTGATGCTAGAGCTGTGAAATCGTGCGTGCATTAATTTTAAATCTTCCTATTCATAGTTGCATTGTTTCTTTCCCAGGTAAACTCACATTTGACTTTTCAAAGAAGACTTCAAAAGTAACTAGTAGTGACTTCTCTTGAATATGGACTAAGTTTGGTTTCGTGGTGTTATCAAGTACTTAAAGAGAAAGGGTTTAGCCCCTCCCCCACCAACGACATTCATGCTGACGTAGTTGCTACATTAGGCGATGACACTCCAGCTTTATCAACAGTGAAAAAGTGGACAGCTGAATTTATGAGGGGAAGGGAAGTCTTGAAGATGACTCAAGGCCTGGATATCTTGCAACTGCCGTCACCGAGGAAAACATTGATCGTGTTCACCACATGGTGATGGATAGCAGGCGATTGACTATAAATTAAATAGCCATGGTTGTTAGCATATCATGTGAGTGAGTTCTGAATATTCAGCCCAATGGACTTGGCATGACGAAGATTTCTGCTCGGTGGGTATCACATCTGACACCCGATCAAAAGTGCACCTAGCTGATCACATCACGGGAAAATCTGATATTGTTTCAGGCAGATCTAGCTGGTTCTCTTGAAAGTTTTCTAACCCAGGATGAGTTAGAGCCTGAGATAAAGAGACAATTTATGCTATGGAAACACCTCACCTCATCTGTTTCAAAGAGATCCAAGGTCGTTTCATCTGCAGTTGGCTGGAATAAATATTGTAGTGATGATGACGTCATATTAATTGTTGACTTTTTGAGTAACAGGATGAAAGCCTCTTCACTAATGGGATCCAAACACTGCAACACCGGTGCAAGAAGTATGTGGGCCGCAAGGTGGTCTCTGTTGAAAAATAAACCTCATTTGATTACATTCTATGAGGGTATCTTGGTCAGCCTATGAACTTTTCACCCAACCCTCGTATTCACTAACCTCGTATTCACTTAGTTTACCATCAAAATCTCATTTAATAAAGCTGATTCAACCTTCTTAACGATGTGAGATATCGGATCTCAAACATAAAACGATTTCTTATATGCTATCCATATAGGCAGCAAATCTTTATTCAAGATGTTATCTATCTGTAAGGTAACTCTTTCTTGCAACGAGTCAATTTCTTTAACCAGTAACTTTGAAAACCGCTAGGCCTTGAAGCTTTCAAGTATGGGGATTCTTCGGTAGTGTTTATTAATTACCATTTTATTTCCTTGTATATAATTGTGGGTTGTAACCACTTGCTCCTGTTTTAATTCTTCTAGCCAATCATCTTTCACGTTGTGTTCCTGTCCCTCTCCTGTATCCTGTAATCTCATTTTAAAACCATTTCAAGATGTACCCCTTCACGTCTTATTTAAGACTTTCGCTCCCGATGAAACTGAGGGCCTCGATGATATTTTGCCTCTGTTCTTGACTCTGGGCTATCTTTTTACCTTCTTCAGGTTTCGTTGCTTTTGATTTGTCATCGAAAGTGCTGTAATTTTTCTTTTTTCTAGGAAGCAGTGTTGTTCCTATACAAACCACTTTTCTCTTATAGAAAGTGGCGGTCAATATTTGTCCGCCCTCTATCATTTGACAATTTCAGGATGAGTGCCTTACCAAGAACTTGCGCTCCACTAACATAGCTCTCAGGAACATTGACGTGCACAAGCCACCAAACTGCAACCAACAAGGATTGGACTTGTGGTGGCAGTTAGCACTATAATGCCTGATGCTGCTATTTAACCTTTGATGCAATGTGCTTGGAATATACTGAATATTCGGTTTTATCCATACTGATTTATTTGTTGCTCATACCGTTTAATATTAGCTTTTTTCCTAATCATTTCTTTTAACTCATCTCTAACCATTGTTAGGCCCTGTCTTCCTTACATTCTTTGTATGGTCTTTGCTATGTAGTTTTCTATTCCTTCCTATAAATTTCAATTGATTTATTTTTCTTTCCAAAACATTAATGTACTTTCATTTCCTCCTCTTTATCCCCTAATTTTTTTCTTCTTTATTAACAAGTTTCTTTCTTTTTACTGTTCTTCCTTGTATCCTTCTGTCCAATCTCCTTTCCTGCATAAGTACCTGCGGCTCTTGGCGAATTGTTTATATCTCTTACATAATTGCTCATAATATAACTCATGACTATTCTTTGTAATCTTATTCAATTTACTTTTCTAATATTTTTGTAAGTTTTGTACCCCACAAAATCATTAATTTTTTTTTTTCATCGATCTGTGCTATTATCATTTGATCATCTTCACTTAATTCATTATCGCTATTCATAAACCATTCTTTGTTTTCGTTACTCAATAACCATTGTAAGACCATTCTTTATTACGTTCTATATATTGTACTTCCTACCTTGTTCCCTTTACTCTTTTATCTAATAATTCAATCACATCTCCTGTACCATTCACTACCTATTTGTCTGTTTTGTTCTTCGTCACCCTCCTCATTCGGTTACTCGTTACGTAAAAGCATCTTCCTTGAAACTCTAACGAAGTTAAACGTACATTTTTCCATGTCATCCTAGCTAGGTAACGAATAGTTTCTTCTGTTGCATCTTTTCTCTCCATCCTAGATGAAATCTCCGTCTGTATCTTCCCACTGGAATTTGATCTTGATTTACTAGGTTACTTTAATAATAATATTCCGTATTTTCTTACTTCATGAAGAAGTGACTGGAGAGCATTCCAGTAACGGTTGATACCCCATATTAACCCTACAGCTTAGGAGCTGAGGAGATTTTAGTTGAAATTTCAGCTCTGTTTATATCGTTATTTGATCAGTTTAGTTTCAGTTTTGCATCATTATAAAAATAAACGGAGGTTGGCGAATTTCAGGTCGTACAACCACCATTAATTTTTATTGAAAAAACATCTCTATGAAGACTATCTGCAAAACTAAAGAATACATCATATCTATGACACACTGGTATGCATACCGTTACCCAGTACTTTTTGACCACGACCATGGGGTAACTACTACTACTACTACTACTACTACTACTACTACTACTACTACTACTACTACTACTACTACTACTGTTTTATTTTCTAATATAATTTTTTCTATAATTTTCTATGTAGTAATATTTTGGGAATAAAATCTTCAAAGAATAAAATAATAAGTGTATAAATTGTTTAATATTTATGCATAAATATCAAATATAAACTCCATTTAAAATAGTTTGATAGGATATTGTAAAACATATATCAGAGATAAAAGACTTAAAAGATGATGCCATATTTGTTTATATTTGCCGTTGAAGTTCTTTAAAACCAGGTGAGCTCTCCGATAGCACATTTATTACTAAAGTCATTCCAATCATGACTATTCCATCTATATTTCAAACACTGTAATTCCGATAACCTTACGTAACGTGTCCCCAATTTTTAAGGCGATGAGGTAACATTTGAGGGCAGTTTTACTGCTATTTCTATCAGGTTGAGAGATCACAAAGACCTCTTCTTTGGTTTACTGTCGTTCAAAATTATCATGTTTACCGTGTATGGTTAGCTTTACTGGGTTACCATTAAGTGTGGTATACAGACCAAGAAGGCTATGCTTTGTATATTGTCACTACTAGAACTAAATATATTCTTATTAATGGAACTAAATAGTTGTTTATTCTATTGGACACAGAGTCTTCAAATGAGGAGTAGGGGACATTGCAAAAGTTACAATTTGGGTGGTGATTTCCATAAAAAAGTAGATGGTAGAAAGATATAAGATGAAATTTATATCAATACTATGGATAGACAGTGAAATCGCTTTAATCGGTATACTACCAGATGTAAACCCAGGCTTTATATAAGGTGAAATGTATATATAGTACACAACATAGCCTCTAACTTGGGACCAAAATGGAACTCCAGAGAGCCAAATTCACTCTCACCATAAAAGACAGTCGCTCAATTTTTTTTTCCATGCAGTGTTTGAGCAGTTCAATTTACAGTAACAATTTTCACCAGCCATTCTATATAAATCTACAAGCCAATAACTATAAGCCAGATGGACTGCATGACAAGTGGAACGCATCGCTTCTACAGGAAGCGAAAGATCAGGGTTTCCATTTAAGTTAGATGGGGACTGGGCAAAGCACGATAGTCAGGCGGTAAATTGTGACGGGGTCAATGTAGACTTGCTCCACTTCGACTCGACTTTTCAGAGAAAGCTTCCTCTCGACCCCAAGTTTCTAGGTGAGGCGTACTACTCTAATTGTAACCGCATTCCTGTTTCTGTCCACTTGGAAATCCAGACCAAACCTGGTTCCGAGCAATTTAATTGGTCCATTTATCCAGCGACGGACATTCAGTCCACTATATCAAACGTGAACCTAAAACCATAAGTTTTGGAGAAAACTACAGCTCACTGTAATATTTTTCTGTTATTTTACCAATATTCTATCATCCAAGTGTCTCATACATTCCAAGTCCAGCAACTCTCCGGTACGTTCTCAATACGTTCTGGCAATACAGCTTGCGCCACATACCTGTGATTCTGCCAGTCAGATTCTTGGCTCGAATCATTACTCTTTGAGGAGTGGCATCATTGTTGATTCAAAGCTGGGCTCCACATCGCCTATTTTCTTGTTTGTCCTGGTTCTCTCTTCTATTCTGGAAGTGGGTGTCGTACCGTTTTTACCTTTTGTTCTCTCTCCGATTGTCTGGGAATTTGCACATATATTAACTCTGAATTTAACCATCTCATTTATTCTACGAGGATTTAGAAACACGACTCGTCTTGTAAGTAGCTTTACCCTTACAAACAAATATCTACACACTAGGATATGTTTATTTGAGTAGTTTACCTTGAATTGTAGCTTTCCTAGTATTTTTTAAACCAAGTCACTATTTTAAGAAGTGAATCGACATGCATACATACATACATGTCTAGATATGCAAGTATATGGAGGAGAAGACTTAAATAAAACAAAACATACAAATCTGCACGTATACATACATACATACATACATACATACATACATACATACATACATACATACATGCATACATATAAGAATACCCTGTTGTTGATGTTGAACTTTCAATGAAGGAACCTTGGATCTAGGTTAGAAACCGGCTCTTTCTCCATTGGCAAGAGATCTTGAAATAAAACTGAAAAATGACATACATACATGCATACGTACATATATCATACCAAGGTACTGTGAATAAAGATAGAGTGACCCAAGAATATTACACCAGACTAAGTAAAATATGGCAGTGTGAACTCTCCCTCTAACAACAAGACAGTATCCCACAATGCATTTGCAGCACCAGTACTGATTCCAACATTTGAAATATTTGACTGGTTTGTAGAAGAAATCCACTCCATAGACATTAAAAACCTCAAGATTCTAACATCAACTAGAAGTCTCTACAAAAATAATGATATCGACAGGCTCTACCTAAGAAGAGATAAAGGTGGTAGGGACATGTGATCAGTGCGGACAGCCCTTGAATGTCGCAGTCTTTTTCAGACAGCACTTGCTAAACAACAGTTGCAAGAACAAATACATTAACTTAGTGCTGAAAAGTGAAGAAAACAATATCCTACGTGTTGGAAGTGAGCTCTTCAGGAAGTTCTCTCTTCCTGACGACCTCCTATACAACCCCAAATCAGATGGACAAGCATACCTCAAAGAAGACCAGGAGGTGAAATACTCAGCATACCAAAATTGACAATGCATAGGTATGTTTCTCATAAACTTGTAGAAGGTGGTAACACTGACATGATGAAAAACCTCTCTTGGACTCATGAACGCTACATCACATCACATTTCGAAGGATATGCATTTGGAATCCAATAACAAGAAATTGCTACAAAATACCTAATCAACAAAAGAGACAATGAAACCCTTGGAGTTCAAAGATGCAACTGTAAAGGTAGATTCTGTCATTTCTGTGGAAGACATCACACGTGATAAGCAGCTGCCCAAACAAGTCATCAAGGTACTACATCCCTATGCGACATGGAGTCGAAAAACAATATACAATGCCATTCAGAAAAAAAAGACTGTCCTGGAATAAATATAGAGAATCCCTCTGTTATTGAATACATACAAAAATACCAGCACAAGGAATACTGGTGAAACATTCCCATCTAAACATCTGTCAAATGTAAGAATAACAGGTCGGATATTGCTGTTTGGGACAGACAAGAAAAAGTATGTACCGTCATAGAAGGTAGTTGTCCTGCTGATGTGAATATCTCTTTGAAAATCACAAAGAGAGAAGATAAGTATGGATAACTGCTTCGAAACCTCCAGCTTCTATATCCGGATTACAAATTTACATTTATACTAATAATAATTGGAGCATTTGGTTTTGTAAGTAAATGCATAGCTGTAAGTTTTGATAAGCTTGGATTTTTTTCAGGTTTAAAATGTGACATTGTTTTCGTTATCTACATTCCAATGATGAGGTTTTTATATCTTTGTTAGAAACCAGCACCTTCTTCAGAGGAAAAATTTCAATGATTAAAAACAGAAGAGACATACATACATACATGCATACATACATACATACATACATACATACATACATGCATACATACATACATACATACATACATACATATATATGAGTAAATATTCAAATGAATATTCATATAGATATTATTATTATTATTATTATTATTATTATTATTATTATTATTATTATTATTATTATTATTATTATTATTATTATTATTATTATCATTAGTAGTAAATATATTAATAATAACAGTAATAATAATATTAGTGGCAGCAAGTAATAATGCCGTTAAATGGCTTATCAATGAAATTTTATAATTAATAAATAATTATAATATATAGTATATATATATATATATATATATAAGATAATAAGAGTGAAAAAACTACAGAAGGCTTGTGTTACATGGTTAAAGTATATATTTAAATTATGTCAGAAAAATGTCAGAAAAATGTTATAAAAATGTTATAAAATCTTTTTGGTATATAAACATTGTATTTCTCAAAATACAATGTTTATATACCAAAAAGATTTTATAACATTTTTATAACATTTTTCTTACATTTTTCTGACATAATTTAAATATATACTTTAACCATGTAACACAAGCCTTCTGTAGTTTTTTCACTCTTATTATCTTTTATACATCCAACCACGTGCTTTCACATACCAACTTTCTCTCTCTCTCACACACACACACACACACACACACACACACACACACACACACACACACACACACACACACACATATATATATATATATATATATATATATATATATGTGTGTATGTGTGTGTGTGTGTGTGTGTGTGTATACATGTATATATACATATGTGTATGTATGTATATGTGTGTGTGAGTGTGTTTTTTGTAATGTATATATATATGACTGAGTACATATTTGTATACAAATGTGTAAACAAATGTCCATGCTCATAAATACGTACATATCTCCATAGAATACATACATTCACACACACACACACAAATCAATACATATATCAATGTGTCTACGTCTCTGATTTTTTATTTGTTAGGTACATTGAAGTTGCAATCTCAGTAGCTGTTTTGTTAATGGCCTCAGTTCATGTTTAATAATAATAATAATAATAATAATAATAATAATAATAATAATAATAATAATAATAATAACAATAATAATAATAATAAAAATAATAATAACAACAATAATGATAATAAAAATAATAATAATAATGATAATAAAAAACGTACTGACATAGAAACAGCAATGACACACTTGTTTCTGTTAGAGTTTAAAGTAGAGTCGATAACACCGATTTGAGTATCTTAATGGTATTTATTTTATCCTCTCTGCGCAGATAAAAGGCACAGTTCGTATAGGTAAGATTTTACGTTCGATATGATGAGGTACCAAGTCTACGCTCACATAGCTTTATCATCAGCATCCTACATGTCTTCAAA
This sequence comes from Octopus bimaculoides, assembly GCF_046866305.1. Lineage (NCBI taxonomy): Eukaryota > Metazoa > Mollusca > Cephalopoda > Octopoda > Octopodidae > Octopus > Octopus bimaculoides. The sequence goes on along the minus strand of NC_142934.1, from coordinate 73,007,984 downwards.
ACATTTAGTTAATTTTCATTTAAAACTGCAACGACGCTAGTAGATTGATACAATTGCTAGAACGATAGATAAAACAATGTCTTGCCATATTTACCAACTCTTTTACTCTTTTACTCTTTTACTTGTTTCAGTCATTTGACTGTAGCCATGCTGGAGCACCACCTTTATAGTCGAGCAAATCGCCCCTAGGACTTATTCTTTGGTAGCCTAGTACTTATTCTATCGGTCTTTTTTGCCGAACCGCTAAGTTACGGGGACCTAAACACACCAGTATCGGTTGTCAAGCGATGCTGGGGAGGACAAACAGACAGACATATATACACACACATACATACGTACATACATACATACATATATACGTACATACATACATACAATTTTTAAAAAATTAAAAAACAAAATTTTTTTTCTCCGTGTTTTTCTCCTTGTCTCCGTATTCTTTCTGTTGAAGAGCGTAGCTCGAAACGTCAAAGACTTTCCGTATTCCCGAGCGTCATACTAATATATACTTTTGTTATTTACACCACCTGTCCTCGTCTGTTGTTATTATTTGTATATTCTCCCATATATATATATATATATAGCTAAGACTAGGGATCTCATCCGACGAATGAGATGGAAGGCCTTCTTCCATGATAACCAGACATATAGAAACGACTCATGTACCAGTAAATTCAATCTCACATCATATAATAATCCTCCACATAACCCTCACCTGGAAAAATTTGAAACGGACATGATTAACTTAATAAAAAAACATTAAATTCTCTAAGTACAATTCTAATTTTCAAAAAAAGGTTTCACAAACCATAAAAAGAATTTCTAATTCCCCTAAGTTACATGTGCTCTCGGACAAAACAGGAAACTTATATCCCATCACAGTGGAGGAATACATCAAATTCATTAGAAAAGAATTAAACAGGTCCTACAAGCTGGCATCAACATCCGCCTTAATTGAGGTAAACACCAGCCACTGCAGAATCATGAAGAAGCTAAAAGTGGACGACAGAACAGAACCGTACTGCCCAACACCTCCACACTTCAACCTCAAGGATCACAAAAAGGACTTCAATACAAAACCTTCGATTCGTCTAATATGCCCGACAAAATCCGACCTCGGAAGAATTAGTAAAAACATTTTAGACAGGATAATACCAATCGTCAAGAAAAAACTACACGCAAATCTATGGTACTACACCGGAGAAGTCATCACATGGTTCCACACCCTGGAGAACAAAAACTCCTTCTCGTTCCTCCAATTCGATATCAACAATTATTACTCATCTATATCTCCTCAGCTTTTAAATAGGGCCATTCTTTTCGCCAGGAATCTTACTAACATTACACCTTTAGAAATTAACATTATAATCAACGCTCGCAAAACTCTTATAGCTTTCGAGAACAAGCTCTGGTGCCGAGCTAATCAACATTCTAATAGCTCAAACAAACTATTTGATGTAACCATGGGTTCTTCCGATTCTGCACAGACCACGGATTTAGTTGGATTATACATACTCCACCAATTAAAATCACACTTCCCTAACAACCACGGCGGTCTATATAGGGATGACGCTTTACTTATTACCAATACTACTAACAAATCTTCCATTGAGAGAACAAAAAAGGATCTGCACAAATTTTTCTCAGGTATGAATCTTTCAATAACATTTGAAAACGCATACAAAACGGCTAACTCGCAACACTCCCCCATCATAAACCCAACCAGTACCTTAAATACCTCAATATTCAATCTAATCATCACAGATCTACTTTCGACAACATAATCATAGGGATATCTACCCGCTTATCTGATCTATCCTCTTCTGAAGAAATATTTAACAATCACGCTCCATACTACAACCAAGCACTAGCGGCTAGCGGTTTCTCACAACAAATAAAATACATACGTAACACCAGACTTAAACAATTTATATCACAAATCGCACCCCAAAGACATCACATCAATCAAAACCACAACCAACCACCCACATACCCAAACAGACCCCACAATCACACCTATAACACTAGGGCTAAATCTAAGATGTTTAAATCAGCTAGCCCTACCAAAAGTATAGACAACTGCCCTCCACTCAAACACCTTAATTACAACATGCGCAGAACCCCCCCCCCCAAAAAAAAAAGCGGTGGCCGCTCCATCCTGTAGTACACCCCCCATTCTCTCTTAACACTAGGAACCTAGCCAAATCTTTCTTTAAAATACTAGATTCTAACTTCCCACGACAACACAAATACCACTCTATATTCAACAGATCCACTTTAAAATTATCGTATTCTACCACTCCTAACTTTGAATCTATTATAGCAGCTTCTAACAAACATAAACTCTCGCTCTATTACCAAAACCTAAGCAACCGTAGCTATGCTAACACCAGCACCCGACCCACACATACACCCAACACGGACATCAATATACGTTCTTCTAACACTAACGCTCATACACTGGAACAAAACCACAATAGATCCCAACCCATTAATATTCTAGATAATAGCAATACCAATAATAACACTGATAGGACTAATAGCCATAACAATAATTCCAGTAATCTAGATTCCTACGCATTCCCTAATAACATATCCTCCAATAATAATAACTCAACCACAAACATACGCAACCCTCTAGCCTCCTACACTTGTAATTGTCGCTCCGGGACTATCTGTCCGCTTCAAACACATTGCGTAAGATACAATGTGATATATAAATGCACCGTCAAAAATCTATTACATAACTCTACTGCCACGTACATTGGTGCAACTATAAACTTTAAACATCGCTACGCAGCCCACATGCACTCTTTTAGATACGACAAACACAGTAAATCTACAACATTAGCCAATCATATTCATCACCTCAAAAACAAAAATACCCAATACACCTTAAAATGGTCCATCTTAGACTCTGGAACTCCATACCAGGGCCAGCGCTCCAATTGCAAGCTTTGCCTAACGGAGGCGTTCCATATTTTAAAATACAATTCTCCCACTCTACTTAATCGATATAATGAAGCGTTTAGCAACTGCAACCACCGCTCTTTCCACACATTCAGGTTCTATCACAAGCAAAATTGCACAAATGATCACGCAACATAATAACAGGCAACCTATTCAACCTGGCAAAAACATCCATCTTTCACCATCTTTTTGAATAAGATTACTTCCTTTCGATCATCTCACCACACTTGAACCACCAAATCTATTTCTCATATTCTCAATTTCACAAGAACACTACCTACACAAACTGACTACGTCTCCTCTTTCAATCCCTTTCCAACGTCTATAAATAGGCATGGCAGGATCCTAAAATATGATACTACTAACTACCTTTCCCACCCATCCCTCTCCTTTATCTCTGTCCTTGGTTTATCACTCATACCCCCACCACCTATATACTACTCACACGCATTCCTTCCTACTCACTAGACCTTTTAACCTCATCCCCCTATTCCTCCTTCACTATATATGCTCTTCCCCTCTACCCTGTTAAGACCAACCGACCATAAATATATCACCACCATCCTCCGCCTCTATATCTCTTCTATCCCCTTCCACATTCTATCTTCTTGACTTGACCTAATTACCGCTAACTTTTCACTTGACTTGGACATTCTTCAAGTAAACAAGCAAAAATCTATTGCAATATGGAATATATATACCTCTGCTATATATGCTATATCAACTCTCGTTCCAACATAAATTTCCGGATTATTTACACAAGGATTAATTTGCACGAATTTCTACACGGATATTTACCACTGGAATGAAACTACACTTCAAGTACTGTTCTTTTTTTCAGCACATCACACTCTTTACCACTTCATACTAAAAATATCCGCCTATGGATATAATAATAGATTACTTTATTTTATCTGTCTCCGATGAAGGGAAGTACTGGATCTTCCCAGAAACAGCTGTAAGACTCTATCCATAAAATTCTTCAACCTTACCTTTGCTCTCTTTATCTTTTTGTTTTTATATATTTACACACATATATATATATATATATATATATATATATATACGACAGGCTTCTTTCAGTTTCCGTCTACCAAATCCATTCACAAGGCTTTGGTCGTCCCGAGGCTATAGTAGAAGACACTTGCCCAAGGTGCCAAGCAGTAGGACTGAACCCAGAACCATGTGGTTGGTGAGCAAGCTAGTTACCACATAGCCACTCTTGCGCCAATTTTTTAAATTCTTTTTAGTTGTTTCAGTCATTTAACTGCGGCCAGGGACTTATTTATTGTAAGACTAGTACTTATTCTATCGGTCATTTTACCGAACCGCTAAGTTACAGGAACATAAACACACCAACACCGGCTGTCAAGCAATGGTGGTGGGGACAAACACAGACACAAAGACACACACGCATAAATAGATATATATATATATAAATAATATATATATATATATATATATATATATATATATATATATATATATATGCTTATATACATACATATATGTACATACATATATATGTATGGAGGTATGCAAATATGGGTACAGGAGGTCACATAACGCAAGGAACATGAAATACGAAAATAAAGTTGGGTACGCAAAGAACAAGAAAAACAAATGCAAAACAAGACAAGTAACATAAAAAACAACCCTTCATCAGTTGTCGGCTGTCCTTCTACTCTTTATTTCGAACATTGAAGACAAGGACAGCCGACAACTGATGAAGGGTGTTTTTTTATGTTACTTGTCTTGTTTTGCATTTGTTTCTCTCGTTCTTTGCGTACCCAACTTTATTTTCGTATTTCATGTTGTTTACGTTTTGTGACGTCCTGTACCCATATATGCATACCTCCATACATATATATGTATGTATGTACATATATGTATGTATATAAGCATATATATATATATATATATATATATATATATAATTTATATATATATATATATATATATATATATATATATATATATATATATATATATATATATATATATATATATAGCCACTGAGGAACACACGAAGACCGTTAACTTCATTACTCTATCTCTCTCTCTCTCTCTCTCTCTCTCACTCTTTCTCTCTCTCTCTCTTTACTCTTTTAATTGTTTCAGTCATTTGACTGCGGGCATGCAGGAGCACCACCTTTAGTCGAGCAAATCGACCCCAGGACTTATTCTTTGTAAGCCTAGTACTTATTCTATCGGACTCTTTTTGCCGAACCGCTAGGTTACGGGGACATAAACACACCAGCATCGGTTGTCAAGCGATGGTGGTGGGGGGGGACAAACACAGACACACAAACACACATACATATATATATACATATATACGACAGGCTTCTTTCAGTTTCCGTCTACCAAATCCACTCACAAGGCTTTGGTTGGCCCGAGGCTATAGTAGAAGACACTTGCAGTGGGACTGAACCCGGAACCATGTGGTTGGTAAGCAAGCTACTTTCCACACAGCCACTCCTGCGCCTATATATACACATACCTACATACATACATATATATATATATATATATATATGTGTGTGTGTGTGTGTGTGTGTGTGTGTGTGTGTGTGTGTGTGAGTGTGTGTGTGTTTGTTTGTTTGTGTGTATATATACTCTTTACTCTTTTACTCTTTTACTTGTTTCAGTCATTTGACTGCGGCCATGCTGGAGCACCGCCTTTGTAAGCCTAGTATTTATTCTATCGGTCTTCTTTGCCGAACCGCTAATATTATATTATTATATTATATTATTATTTGATTGGACACCACGCGTCCATTTCCAAGTAAGTTTATCTTAAATATATATATATATATATATATATATATATATATATATATATATATATATATATATATATATATATATATGTGTGTGTGTGTGTGTGTGTGTGTGTGTGTGTGTGTGTGTGTGTGTGTGTGTGTGTTTGTGTGTATACGGGTGTAAATAGCACTTGCAATTGCTCGATGTACGAGCTAAAAAATATTTCAAGCAATTGCAGGTGCTGCTTTCACCCTTATTTATGAATTTTACGTTTTTGGTTTTTAATTGCTATAGCTACCTATATTATAATGTATTTGATACATATAGGCGGTGAGCTGGCAGAAACGTTAGTACGCCGGAGAAATGCTTAGCGGAATTTCGCCTGTCTTAACGTTCTGAGTTGAAATTCCGCCGAGGTCGACTTTGCCTTTCATCCTATCGCGGTTGATAAATTAAGTACCAGTTCCGTACTAGGGTCGACCTAATCCACAGGCATCCTCCCCCACAATTTAGGGCCTTTTACTTTTTATCTTTTTGCTATCATTAGAATAAATACTAATTAAATCCTGGAGCAATATCATTGACTGTCTCTACCCTTATAAAAAGGAAATAGTTGTCATTTTGTATGTCTGTTAGAAATTGTATCAAACTTCAGCGATAGAAATTGTGCACCAAGACAGATGACACCCGCTCGTCCGAAATTACCGACCTTGTTCCAAACTTTGAAACTAATATTTTGACAAAATTAATGAAGCGTACTGGCAGGTTTGTTAGCGCAAGGGATAAAATGCTAAAGCGCTTTGTGGCATTTCTTTCAGTGCTTTACGTTTTGATTTCAAATATCGCCGAGGTCACTTTAACCTTTCATCCTTTTCTAGTCAATAAAATAAGTACCAGTTAAGTACAAGGGTTCATGTAATCGACTAACCTCACTCCCCCAATATTCTAAGCCTTGTGCCTATAGAAAAAGAATATTTTGACAAAATTTGCGCTCTGAGTTCAAATCCTGCCAAGGTCAACTATTACTTTCACGCTTCCGTTGTCGATAACACAATATCAGTTGATTGAGTACTGTAAGCAATCTAATAGACTAAACACGTCTATTACATTTGAGCCGTTGTGCCTCAGTAAGAAATAAAATTAACGAGTAAACGTGTGAATTCGCCATTTTCACTTCACAAAGTGGGCAAGAAGTTATGTCAGAAAGTTATTGTTTCGGTTTTAGAAGCAATAACTTTGTATTACTTTTGAGTAGTGACTGACAAGGTGCAATAGCATGTGTATAACGCGGTTTCGATTCCTACTTAAAGCCACTTTCACTTATGTCTCCGTAAACATGACTTTCCTTTTACATGTGTGACTTAATACCTCGCTCATCATTTACTGCCTCTTCCTATTTTCCTTTACGTTTACTAATTCCTCTTCTACAGAATTTCAAATAATACCATTCAACTTCGTCAATATATTTTCCTCTCATTCACCCTTCTTTTATCTGTCCTCTCGTTCCACTGTATCCCCCATCAACCCACTAACGCTCACCTTTTCTCTCAGCCTCTTCTCCGTCTGGCTTCTTTTCTCACATTTCGTTCTTCGCCATTCATGTTCTTTTTCATCCTGCTTCTTTTCATCTCATTGCATTCCTTCCTTCCTCTCTACCATTTTAAAAACCATTTCCTTCTCTTTTTTTCCCTTCTCCCCACCTGCTTCCATTCTTATCTCCCTTGTTTGCAGTATTTTTCTCCCACCATTGCCGCCGCCAATACCACCACCATCACCACCGCCGCCGCTACCATCCCACCATTGCCGCCAATGCCGCCAATGCCGCCACACAATTCTACGTTACACATTGTTCTTGCCTTCTACTCTGCCATCATTTATCCGGTTCCAAACATGAGTCATTGTATTATCAAAATGACCGGGTCCGACCTATTCTGGTTGGTAGGATGGAGACGCGCATCCTTTGGCAGCACCATTCCAGCCGCCTCTCCCCTGCCTACACTCACGCCGACTCTGTTCTGTCTCTCACCGCTACCCAAATCCATTCCGCCCACTTCTAAATGCCATTCACTACCGGCACAAGAAGACAGTAGCTGCTGGGCAATATCTACAGGAGTGCAAAATCTAAACAAGATATTAACCCTACCCTCATCCACCACATCACATACACACACACACATTCACACACACACACACACACACACACACAAACATACACACACATACACATACATATGCATACGCATATACACACGCACGCACGCGCACACACATACACACGCATACACACACATACACGCACACATACACACGTGCACACAAGCACACACACATACACACACATACACAAAAACGCACGCGCACACGCACCCCGATCTTTGATTCAGTTCCTTCGAAGTAATTATAAAATAAATAAATAACTAAACAAAAATAAAATCATCTTCCTCCTCTGTCCATTGTCTCCATGGAGTTAAGAAACCATGAATGTCAAGCGCATCGTCTGAAGCTATTATGTTTTTTCTTCTTTTTTGTTCTTTCGGAGGATTTTATGTAACTATACACTGTTTTCTTTTCTCTTTTACCTTCTCTTTCTACTCCCTTCTTTACTCTCCATCGGAGACGTTTTGCCTGATCAGTTAACTCTCTGGGCCTTGGTGGCCTAAAGGTCAAACGTTCATTCCATACCGCACGCTTATGAGGCCGAGGGTGTTACTCTTCATGGTTTAGTAAAACCTGTAGAAGATTATTATAATTACAACTCCAGTATCACAGTTGAGTGGTCAACGGTAATAAGAACATCGAATGGGCAAAGCAGCCAACTTGGCAGCAGTCAGTCAACCTGACAACAGTAGGAGCTAAATATTTCTCTAGTCACACCCTACTATGAAAATATAGAACACATTTGAGGATGTTGTCATATATATAACTTCGAAATAAAAATGGATTGATTCACAGAGAAAACGCATATGATCATAGATCTACTCGATGGGGCCAGATCTGGGTTTCAACAGCAACAAAAATCAGCAACAATTACTACTACTGGCAGCAGTAATTCTTTAATAAGTCGGGCATATATTGGTTTTCAAATCTGGTACAAAGCTAGCAGTTTCGTGGGGGAGGGGGGAGTCGATTACGTTGACCCCCATCCCTTCACAATGTTCAGCTGGTACTTATTTTATCGTCTCCGAAAGGATGAAAGGCAAAGATGACCACGGCCGAATTTGAAATCAAAACGTAGAAACGGACGAAATGCCGCTAAGCATTTTGATTAGTGTGCTAACGATTCTGCCAGCTCGCAATCTCAATTCGGGTATTTTGGCTCAGGGTTAGCAATTTTGGGGGAAGGGGTAAAGCGATTACATCGACCCCAGTGCTCAACTAGTATTTATTATTTTGTCGACACCAAAAGGATGAAAAGCAATGTCGACCTCGGCTGAATTTGAACTCAGAATCTAAATTCGCGCTTATATTGGTTTCGCATTTTGGCTTAGAGCAGGCAGTTTTGGAGGAAGCAGTAAGTCGATTACATCGGCCTCAGTGCTGAACTTGTATTTATTATTTTCTCCGAAAGGATGAAAAGCAAAGACGACGACGGCGGAATTTGAACTCAGAGCGTAAGGAAGGGCAAAATGCCGCAAGGTATTTCGCCCGGTGTGCTAACGAGTCTGCTAGCTCGCCGGATTAATTCGAGCAGCTATTAAAATTTGTAGAACAATCTTTTCTACTCAAAGCACAAGGCCCGAAATTTTTGAGGAGGGGGCCAGTCGATTAGATCGACCTCAATACGCAACTGGTACTTAATTTATCGACCCCGAAAGAATGAAAGGAATTTCGACTCAGAACGTAAAGACAGAGGAAATACCCACGTTCAAACATATTTACATACAGTAAACGCCGATACGCACACAAACACATACACAATCACATATGGTTTATTTTTGCAAGCTATTGCTATTATTAGGCGGTGAGCTGGCAGAATCGTTAGCACACCGGACAAAATGCTTAGCGGCATTTCGTCTGCCGCTACGTTCTGAGTTCAAATTCTACCGAGGTCGACTTTGATATTTGGGGTCGATATATTAAGCTCCAGTTACGCACTAGGGTCGATGTAATCGACCTATCCCCTCGCCTCAAATTTCAGGCCTTGTGCCTATAATAGAAAGGATTATTATTATTGTCGTTAAGGCGGCTTGCTGGGAGAGTCGTTAGCACGTCGGGCTAGGTGCTTAGCGTCATTTCGTCCGTCTTTATGTTCTCAGTTCAAATCCACTCTGATCAATTTTGCCTTTTATCGTTTTGGGGTCGATAAAATAAGTACCAATTGAACACTGGGGTCGATGAAATCGACTATCACCTGTGCCAAAATTCCAGACCTTGTGCTTATAGTATAAAGGATTGTTGTTGTTGGAAGTATTTAACTTTAGGTAAATCCTGACTGAGAACTCTTGAGAACAAAAATTCCAACTGCTACGATTCTGTCTTTTTTTATTTGTTTTTAGTGGTCTATACAATATCTAGTACTTCCTTGCTTCACTTAAAGTAGCAGAATATGATTTGAGAGAGATGCATTTTCAAGCAGGTTAGCCACTGCCACATGAAGACTTCATGGATTGCTCAAGTTATGAGACCAGTGAGTTGTTAGGTAGAGAGCCGTATTGAAATATATTGTATTTGTCCTTTTAAAGTTTGAGTTCACATTAACTAGAAATTAACTATTACACTTTGTTCCTACGAAGACAATGAAATGGGTACAAGCACATGGACGTAGTAAGGACGTTGGCAACGGAGGAGGTTTCAAGTATTAAAATTAATCCAACATCAGTTGCTTAATTTGCATTTATGTATCTGTAAATTGGTTTCAAATTTTGCACAAAGCCAGCAAGTTCGGTGTAGCGGGTAAGTCGGTCACATCGGCTCCAGTGCTAAAATAGTACTTATTTTATTATTTTATCAACCCGGCGAAAATTGAACTCAGAACGAGAAGACAGACGAACGCCGCAATGCATTTTGACCGGCGTGTTAATGACTCTGCCAGTTCGCCGCCTTATCTGTATAAGAAGGTGTGTCGAAAAGTTCCTGGCTTGAAGAAGAATTTCGTCTCTGGCTATATATACGTGGCAATATGTTTGTTTTGATTCTGAGATTGTCCTCTCCCCCCCACCTACAGACATTATTTATGTTCATGATTATTTAAATTAAATTCACATCAAAACAGACCGATAGGATGAGTACCGGACTTAAACCATAAATACTGAGGTTGATTTTTTCGACTACCATTTCAGGCGGTGTCCCAACATAGCCACAGTCTAATGACTAACACAAGAAAAAGGTAAAAATTAAAATACAAGGAAGTGGATTAGTAAAAATCGTTAAAGCATCAGAAGAGAAGCCTTACAGTCTTTGCAGCGGTTATTTTTTCTTTCTTGTCCAAATCCAGCCATGGCTCACCTGGCTGACAGACTTCATTCGTTGTCCAATTTAACACCACTTTCTTGTGATACCTCTTTCTTAGTGCCGTAAGTGGAGTCCATACTGTTGCAAGCATTTGGTAAATGTCTTTATATTGGAGATTATTCTCTTCTCTACTTCCCACCAATTTCGGAGGTCCTGGCGAAATAGCAGCTAGTGGGTGCTTGAAAAGAACGAGCGAAACCACTCCCAGGGTTGTATACGTATATATACTTACAGATTACCGTTGTTCTTCGTGACTAAATGGTTATGATTCAAGAAAAGAAAGGACAAATCTATGCGTTTGACAAACAATCCATGAGCTTCCGTGAACTTCATATGTTTGTGTTTGTGTTACATTTCTACACATATTTACACACGCATATACAGATATATGCACACACACATACACATAAAATATAGATATTATTAAAATACAATAATATTATTATCCCGCAAAATAAAGCACCGTATAGGTACAATTATAAATATGATGTAGTGGTACATCAAGTACCATTATTTGCTGGAAATAACAGTCGATAACCGTTCGACGCTGGGTAAAGCGTCACTGAATATATTGAGGCAGAGATGTGTGCGAACGGCAAATATAAAAAAAATTGTTTTACCTCTAAGGAGAACGATAGAGCAATGGACAACCTAATACTCGAGTTTCGAACTTTTCAGAATACATGCATTAACGTAAATCTGATTGGCTCTCTTCAGTTCGGTCTACCACGAATGACTAATTTTAAAATAGCCACCACATCAATGCCTGTTTACTCAGCCGATAGCTCCAGCAATAATCAGAACCGATATCAGATAAATTTATCGACTGATATTTCCAGAAGATAATGGTACTTCGTGTACCACTACTTCATATATATATATATATATATATATATATATATACATAAATACACACAGACACACATATATATATATATACACACACATATACATACATACACACACACACACATATATATATATGTAAATATATATACATTTATATATATATATATATATTTAGACAGTATTTATATACACACGTATATATACACACACACACAGATATATATATATGATTCAATTGAATTAGGTACTTAAGTTGAGGCACCTCGTTAGGTCGAAATAATATACACACGCAACAGTAGTAGCAGAATCATTGAATATGTTTTGCTCGGTGGATTTTAGAATATGTTAAATCATTTGGAATGTCCTTGATTGTAAAGTTCATGTATTAATCTGAAGAAAACGGTGTCTTTATAATGATATAATGTACTCATTAATCAATTAAAGGAGTCGTTAGGAATGGCCGTAATGAATTGACACCTGTCCTTCAATTGTTATGTATTGTTATGCCTGTGTGCGTATATCTATATATATATATATATATATATATATATATATATATATATATATTGTTGTTGACACTCCGTTGCTTATGACGTCGAGGGTTCCAGTTGATCCAATCAACGGAACAGCCTGCTCGTGAAATTAACGTGCAAGTGTGACAAGGCTGGCCCCTTGAATTACAGGTACAACAAAAACAGGAAGTAAGAGAAAGTTGTGGTGAAAGAGTACAGCAGGGTTCACCACCATCCCCTGCCGGAGCCGCGTGGAGCTTTAGGTGTTTTCGCTCAATAAACACTCACAACGCCCAGTCTGGGAATCGAAACCGCGATCCTATGACCGCGAGTCCTCTGCCCTAACCACTGGGCCATTGCACCTCCACTGTATATAAACATACATATACAAGTAAATACAAATACCCCCACCTCCATAGACGCACGCAAGCACGCACAGACACATATACACACACATAAACACACACAAAAACACACACACACAGATATATACACACACATACAAATATATGCACGCATACACATATACATATACAGAAATATATACACACACACATACAGCACTAACACATTTTCACACAGCATTCTTATATTTTTACTCATCCACACTCTCACTCATTCTCTCACTCACCTTCACAGTTTTCCAAACACTTAGACATTCATTTATACCAACACTCAGTCATTCATTCTCTAATCTCTCTCTCTTACTCCTCCCCACTCCACACGCGGTTCACATCTTCACTCATGAACTCTTTTTTAACCGTCTCCCTCTTTCGCTTATGCAAATATTCCTTTAGGTCAGTTAGGGCAAACTGTGGCCCTTGGGACTCTCTGAACGAAAACTTACCTCGAATTTTATTCAATAGTGCAGTCCACCTAATGAGTTATATCTCATGCGGCCCGATTCTCAAAAAACTGGCTCAGGTGTGCTTTCGGCTTTTATACATTCTCACCATTTCATTGGAAAGGGAGCCTTTATGAGGATCTCTCTCTTTTCCTCCTCCTCCGTTGTTGTTGTTGAGAGAGATCTCTCTCTTTTCCTCCTCCTCCGTTGTTGTTGTTGAGAGAGCAGAAGAACAATCGGCGTAGTGGTCATGGCTGTAATGACCTTTGACCATAGACTAACTAAGGGCTCATCTACAACAACAACAATCACACATTCTTTCATTTTCTTTCTCTCCTCCTCTCTTTCTCTTACACAAACATACTTAACAAGACCATTACTCCCTCGCACCCTTCATTATACTC
>NC_142934.1:72959188-72979188 GCF_046866305.1 Octopus bimaculoides | reverse complement strand
ACAGCGCTGTGTATGTGAAGTCAAATGAAATCGATAGTCTGAGTATATTTTCGATATTCTTTATCCAAAGGAAGAGATTTAGTGTCCATAACGTTCGGAGAACCTTCTCAGTATACATCTGTATAGTTATATCCATCCACTTATATGTATTTATTGTACACTTAAAACTTCATGCAATGAAAATGTGTGCAATATTTTGCTTTTTTATCGTTGTTAAAGAACTTTTATTATTTTTGTATCTTCAGACGACAGTTTATACAGGATAATGGACGTCGTTGTTAAAATAGAATCAATATTATTTTAGCAATATAGAAATCAGGTATGAAAATGAATAAAAAAACAGAAGAGAAACAAAACAAACCGTTAATATAGATATATCTAAAATACTGTAGAGATAAACTGGATAAAAGTAGCGCCTAATATAGGTGATGACTGATTTATGCATTTATATTAAACGATGAAGTTCTGTTACATAAATTCGTGTTAAAAATATTTTTTTTCAGCATTAAAATATAAGCAATTTATGACATTAAATGAATATTTCTCAAAGTTAGATACGTTAAGGTCGATAATTCCAGTAAATCAAATGGGTATTTCTTTTTCTTTCATCTATCCAAATGAATGCATTTTATAGCTTTCTGGGCGACATTATTTAATCTAATGTTCCAAGGGTTAAACATTAAAAACAAAAAACAAAAAACTAAAAGAGAAAAGTTAAATTTTTATACTGCATGCTCTCCTATCCACACAGCAAAATAAAATTAAAAAACAAACAAAGAACAAAGAAAATAAATTCAAAACAAAACAAGAAGCCTGTTGGAGATTATTAATTTCCCCAACTTTTCAAATATAGAACTAACAAATTTTATGATTATATCAAGGATAGAAATTTCAATGTTTGAATTTTAGTGGAGCGGATCCGCACCAACAATCACGTTTTTAACTCTTCTTTCTCCTAATATAGTAAAGCCACGGACAGTAACCGATTTTCTACAAGGCATTTACTTCCTGCATTAAAGTACACCTTATAGATTTCGGAAAGAAATCAGTTGTATACACACACAACCACATAATAAATATACACACAAACACATATAAATTCAAGCACATTAGAACATTATCTATGTAACCAAACCTGTACTTGCCAATATGCTACAAACACTATCACATTGCTGAGCTGTATTACCCGTCTGTATTCCTACGATCAATACCACAACGGTCTTCATTCTTCTAAACATGTGAACGGTGTCTAAAAGCCATACCTAACAACTATTTCTCTCTTCTGTGTTTTAGATAGCATATTAAATATTCTAATGAGTTTAATACGCCATCATCAGTTTAATGCGTTATCTATTACACGCAGTTAGCGTATATTGATATTTTCCCATCGGAACTGCTTTGTTCTGGAAATTATAACCCGCCATACTGTCAAGTGAATCTCAGTGTTTTACCCTTCAGGTTAAAACTGAACATCATTTCAAAAAATATCACCACGCTTGATTGGAGTAAGATGACCGTGGACCGAGTTCATGTCTACACCGACCAGAATATGTAACTTAATGTAACAACCAGAGGCAGAGTAAGACGATTGCAAGACACTGTTCAAAAACTGAACATTCTCTGATTATCTCGTGCCTATTTTAGACAATTGTGTAAAAATGGAGCAATATAGAAAATATGTTTTCAGGCACACAAGGATACGACAGCTGAAATTAAAACTCATGGCACGGGAGTATGCAGTTCAATATCTTATTCTTTTATCCGACTCACTTCCTGAAATTTCTCTCATGGAGTTATTGAAAGTGTCTATGAGAATAAATTCTACTAGTACTACTTATTACTTAAGCTTGCTTCCTAGGGGGCATCCCGGTTTTGAGTATAGTGGCTTTCATCGTCTTTGGTAGTGCTAAATTGCTTCAAATCTTTGAAAAGGGGCGCCATGTTTTCTTGGGCTTCCCTCTTTCCCTTCGCCCCTCTAATGATACCTATTGTGTAGCTGTTTTGGGTATGCATTCTTCTGGTTGTCGCAAGCGGAGATCAGCAAATCTCACTCTTCTGTTCGTCACAACCTCTAGTACGCTTGCGTAGATTCGCTATTTTCAGGACGTTAATGTTTCTGATTTTCTTCCTCTCGTGATGGAAAGTATTCAGTGTAGACACCATTGACGGAATACATTCAACCTCTGAGTGATCCAAGATGAGTGCCTTATTCAACGCAGTATTTTTCAACGTTTTTTGCCGCATGCACTTCTTCGATGTTTCAGAAAAAGGAAAAGAAAAGAACAAAAACTGCTTCTTGATGAACTAACAAAGTATACACACACACACACACACACACACACACACACACACACACACACACACACACACACACACACACCACACACACACCTATATATATATATATATATATATATATATATATATATATATATATATATATACAAATTATATATATATATGTATCTATATATATGTATATATATGTGTGTGTATAAGTATATATAAAAATGTATGTATATTATATATATATTGATCTATCTCTCTCTATATATATCTGTTTGTATATATGTATTTATATGTATATATATGGATATACATATATGTATATATGATTATATATATTTATATTTATGGATATGTATATATGCATTTATATATGTATATATATCCATATAGGGAGAATTCACAAAAAAAAACAACAGATGAAGACAGGTGGTGTAGAAAACAAATAGATGTATTAGTCTAACGCTCGCGAATTGAAAAAGTCTTTAACGTTTCGAGCCTACGCTCTTCCACAGAAAGGAACACAGAAAGAAACAAAGAGAGAAAAAATGTGTGTAGTGGTTAGCGATCTATCATGGCGAAAATATGTATACATACACGTATGCATGTATATATACACACATATGTATGTATATATACACATATGTATAGATGCACATATATGTGTGTATATACACAGATACATACATACATACATACACACACAGACACACACACACACACACACATATATATATATATATATATATATATACATACATGCATAGTTTTAATAAAATCTTTATTGCAACTTATTTCTCTATGTTACTTATTTACGCCCCATTCCAAAACTCCATGTCCCACCAGAAGCTGCCGCAGCCCACCTGTCGCTTTTGAGTTTCACCTTGAGAAACGCCGCGACAATGTATTCTTCTACATTTGTTTAGAAAAATGGAGGTGGGAGTTGAGTATCATTTAAGGAAGAATTTTGACTACTATTTTTTAGGCTGGTTGAGCGAACACGCAGACGGTCCTTCGTCGGTGCATGGACAACAATAGTTGTAGGAAATCGCAGCAGTGGCAGCAAAAGCAGTAACAGCTACAGTAACAACAGCAACATCCCCAATAGCAGCAATAAACAATACTGAAAAAAAGAATTGTATAACAACAAAGAAAAGGAAAATAACGGTAGAATGAGAACGAACTATTAGCAACACAGTTTTTATGTCGGCTGATATTTAGAATTATAAAAATTAAAAAAAATACCCAGAAAACTGAAAAAACAAGTATATCAAACAAATACAAAATTAACTTAAAAAGCGTAGCATTTAAATATCATATAGATCAGTATAATGTTGTTTTTTCGCGACATTTTGGCCATTGAGAAAGATATAGCGATGCTTTAACTCTTCCGCAGGTGTTTTGCGAAGTTATACAACTTATATGCTTTTCACCATCTTTCATCACACTTACACATATTTCGATAAATTAGTAAGTGAAAAAAAAAACAAAAAAAACAATGTCTGATGCTTTTCTTTGAGACAACTTCATAATTAATTTTTCTAAGAAAGAAAAATGTACTTATGATTTCATCGTGTTTTTCTTTTTCTCTTATTGTCTATTTCACCAGTTTTGTAACAATAGAAGTCATTGTAATTCACCAGATGTTCATATTTATTATTTTTCTTTTTGATAGAGCGTTTGGTAAAAAATAACCATCTCGCTGGCTATAGGCTCTCAACGAGCCAATCATTGGTTTACTGCATTTAAAAGGGTGATAATGGCGAACGATTGTCTGTGGAACTGGGATGAAACAAATACCACAAGGAATGGGTTTTAAAGCACCATTTTACAATTTTTACAGCGTTCGGTGAGAAGTAAACATCGAAAAGCATTACACGTATACAAACATACATATATGAATGCTTACTTGGTACCTCATACTCGCACGCATATATGTATAGATGTATGCACATGTGAGTATGCGTGCATGTATGTATGTATGTGTGTTATGTGTGTGAGTGAGTGTGTTGTGTCCGTGTGTGTAACACCCGTTCAACCAAAGAGCCACCATTTGGAGAAACGTGGAAAGATATATATCACCGAAATATGTTAAACACATATATATGTGCATGCATATTTACTTACTCATACGCGCGTACACATATAGTGCGTGTGTGCGTGTGTGTGCATGTGTGTATGTGTGTAACACTTCTCTAGCCAGAATAGGAACCATCATTTGAAGAAAGGTGTAAAGAATAAAAAAAAGGGAAGGAAAACAAAAATACTATTGACACTACATTTCAGTAGTGATTTTGAGAAGATTTTTTTTAAACTCTACAACTATATAAAGTTGTATATTTGCCCGCTTAACCTGCTTAGGGTTTATCATCTCACGAAAGTTTACAAAGCATCATAGTTAGTATGCCAATGCGACGATCTTAAAATCCAGAGTCTGATCTGAAGAATATTTGTCGTATAATGTCACACTGCTAGGATAATATTTCTGTGCTGAAATATTAAATATATAGAAACTTTATTATGGGATGTGTGCAATACAAAATTGCACTGTATGGTTTAATTCATTACTGTCTAGTAATGATTTAAACCATACACTGCAGACACACACATACACAGACACACACACACACACACACACACACACACACATACACACACACACACACACACACACACACACATACACACACACAAACCACACACACACATACACCTGCCTAGATGTGCATCTTCACAGCAAGAAACTATTGGTAGGTCGTATCTTTATACAGTGTACATTAAATATTTATCTCTTACTGGATGGAATACTTTTTTGTTGATCTTAACTTAACGGAACAGTAAACTATACATACATGCATACATACATACATACATACATACATACATACATGCATACATACATACAAGAACTTCTCATACTAAAAATCATATTTTTTCCTGTGATTATTTTGAAGAGTGTAGTTGTGCATTGTCACGCAGGAGAATAATACTTTTTCTGTCTACCAAAGCTCGCCATTTTCGACGCGATTTCTCATTTACACGATCAAGTTCTAGGCAGTGGACATCTGTCATTCTATGTTCCAGTTGCTTGTTCCAACAAACACTGGGAGAATCAAGATTTAGCAAATGTATTAGTTTAACGCTTAAAAGGAATGAAAAGAGTTTTGACGTTTCACATGTGATTTCTTCAGCAGTAAAAAGATAGGGAGGAACAATAAAGTGGATAAGAAAATGATGTTGGATGAGAATAAATGAAATATATATGCATGGCTAATATATATTCTTTTATACGTTTCAGCCATTTGATTGCGGCATGCCAGAGCATATATATATGTATATACATAGAGGTTATGAGAGGTAATGGTGTCAATAAGATCCAAAAGTGTCAGGTAATTCTGAGTAAGTGCTATGGACAGACTATAGTTAAGCTCATTCACATAATCACCGAACCTGGAGCTTAACTATAGTATGTATATACATATGCATATGAATATAAATGCATATATATATATATATATAGATATACAGCGCAGGGAATCGTCAATTAGTAATAAAATTAATAATTAACAATTGTGCCGGGTAGCTCAGTATGAAAAAACCTTATCGGTAAAACCATTTATAATCATAAATATATAGGGATTAGCAGTATCCTGCTTCTCCAACATACTGAGAATTCAGAAATAGCAGCCTAAGAACTACTGATTCCAAAACTACAAATTTTTCTCTAATTGATAGCGATATTTATGGTACACACAGAACAAAAAACAGAAGAGAAGAGTAAAAACAAACCTGCCTTTAGTTAATTTGGTACGACGTTTTACGGTTAAGGGTATGAATTACCTCATTCCGATCTTCAGCCAAATATTCTAATAAATTTGCCAATGTCTAAATAACTCACGTTAATTTTGACCATGCGACATCAAGACCACGTGAGGCAGACATTAAGAAATTTATCGGCCAGTGAGTTTAAAATCTCTCACCCCAATGAATTTAATTCAGTGTGTGTCATAAATAGTCCCGCATAGAAAAAAGTCCCGTACGACTTGTTGCGGTTTAGCTATCCACCTTAGAGGTATTACTAGAAATAGAGATATACAGGGCAGGGAATCGTCAATTAGTAATAAAATTAATAATTAACAATTTTGCCGACTATTTATGACACACACGAGGCTCCGGCACGGGATGGTGATGAACCCTGCTGTACTCTTTCACCACAACTTTCTCTCACTCTTTCTTCCTGTTTCTGTTGTATCTGTAATTCAAAGGGTCAGCCTTGTTACACTGTGTCACGCTGAATATCCCCAAGAACTACGTTAAGGGTACACGTGTCTGTGGAGTGCTCAGCCACTTGCACGTTAATTTCACGATCAGGCTGTTCCGTTGATCGGATCAACTGGAACCCTCGACGTCGTAAGCGACGGAGTGCCAACAAACACGCACGCACGCGTTCCTGGCCAACACCCCCACGCCTCCACCCATATTCATCACTCACATGATTTGTTACGATGGGCTTTTGTATATGAGAACCTTATGTATATGATGATAAATGGTAAAAAGGAAAAAAAAACAACTCATATTCAACTAATTGAGAAGATGAAATTGGAGTACCAGTCACACCCAAATGAAAAGGATTGTTCAAAATCTCATCAGTGGTTTATTGACAGCTTAAGGATCAAGATCCTTCAGCATACCTGAAGTTCTTGACGAATCAGTTAAGGCTGAATATGCTCATGGGCACGCACGGGGCCAATAGATTGTAAAACACAATCGGAGCCGAAGGTTTTCAGCGTTCTGCCGTAGCGTGACCCTACTTATGAGAAGTTTCTCTGCTCAGTGCTTGTGGTTTGCCCTCATTTGCATTTGTTTTGTGCACCAAGTGTTTAACCTGCCTTTATTGTATTATATTGCTTGGTCACGCCACGCCGTGTATATGTGTGTATAGTTCCACACCTTTTTGTAACACATTTGTACGAGATGTTTCGTATCTGTAGCCTCTTATGACTAATAAAGAAAGGGTTGTTTTTGTTGTTATTATTATTAGTAGTAGTCGTAGTCGTAATAGTTTGATTATAATAACATTTATAAACCCTCTGTTCCTCAGGCTTCATACGTTAAGGTATCTTCGGAAAACTGCTCTCAATGTAAAGAGTTAAGGCATTACAAAAGCAAAAAAACAAACAAAGAAACAAAGAAAAAACGACGAAGAAGGGGTGTAAATCCTGTTTGATCGATAGTCTTGTTCATATTTGGTTTTATACGGCCAGGAATTATCCATGTAGAAGCTATTACGCAGTAAATTCGTAAGGGAATAAATAGCCCTAGCCACAGGATGTTTAGTTCGAAGCATAAATCTATGAAAGAGGGAAGAAAATAATAAAAAATAAAAAAAAATAAAATAAAAGTGTCAGTGCATGCGTAATTTTGCGAACGTGTGAATGCTCCTAATATGGTTAAAAAAAAAAAGAAAAACAGGTAAAGAATATATTAAAATGTAGAGAAGTATTAAGAAAAAATATAAATATAAATAAAAAATAAACATACTCAATAGTGATTAGCTGAGTGATGCAGATTATCCGTTTAGTTTTGTTTTAGTGATTTGTTGTGTAGTTTTTAGTTTTAGATTCGGTTCATAATTACAGTTCTGTAATCGATTCATAGAGCGTAACACCATGCATAATACCATGCATTGGACATTTTGTGTCCTGACTGGAGCTGGAAGGAGATGATGACGACTATGAAAGGACACTCAATACAGTTTGCTTTGTTTCCTTTTCTTTCTTTCTTTTTTCTTTTTGAAAAAATACAAATAAAATAAACGAAACACAAACAATAAGAAGACAAGTAAAGAAAAAAAAAATCATAGCAATTTTGTATCCTTCGCATGACATATCATCGTCCTCTTCCAACTGCTTAATGGAATAGCTTACGCATTTTTTATATTTTGCTTTTCAGGATAGCAGTAATTATTTATTGTTTTATGTAAAGTACAGTGTGAAAGTTCGAATCCAGTTAAAGATTAGTATTCTGTATAGTATTTGGGAAAATGCCTTTTTGTTTTTAAACCTTTATCCATCATATGAATTAACCTTCGATGTTGAGCATACATTAAATATTCTAGTTAATAGTTAAGTATTCTATTTTATAGTCCTTGTCTTTGCTTTTTTTTTCTCCGCTATCATCTGTTGACACGCGCTTTGATAACCTTATATCTCACTGATTAATCTTATGGACAATTAGTGAATTGTCAAGTTTTTTTTTTTACAGAATCATCTATAAATATATAGACGTATAGTAAAAATGAAATGGAATAGAGGTGAGATCATAGACGTCTTTTGTCCAACAAATCGGAAGTGCTTAAATACTTTTCTGTTATTTTACAGGGAATTCATGCAAATTCGCGAGGTCTTGCTTGTTATGTTTGAAACCACTAACTGTTGCGCTGTAGAATTATTCCACTTCGTAACTAGGTCCCACCACTGATAGACATTCAAAAGTTGTTTAAAGTAAAAAATACTGACGAAGTCTGCATAATTTGAATAACTGTGTGAGGAATTTGGTAAATGGAAACTATGCAGAAGCTCATCATATCTAGATAGATATATAGATAGATAGTGTGTGTGTGTGTGTGTGTGTGTGTGTGTGTGTGTAAGTAGAAATTATGTATACAAGTAGATTGTGAGGGTTAGGGTTAGGGTTAGGGTTAGGGTTAGGGTTAGTTTTGTTAGAGGTTTACGTGGATTCTAATAAACTAGTCTGAGCAACTTGTATACTGAGTAATAATACTAGTTATGAGATACAGAGCAAACGTTGGAGAAATAAGGATAAACACAAGTTTATACTAAAGTTCCTATGTGTGTTTCACCATTGTTTGGAGTCCCATCGCAGGGTGTGTGTATGTATGTATGTATGTATGTATGTATGTATGTATGTATGTGTGTGTGTGTGTGTGTGTGCAGCTACGAGCGTGCTGGGTGGTTAAGAGGTTTGCTTGTCGTTCATTTTGTATTATTTTATCACTCTCATGACATATCTACCTCTTCCCATTGTGTAGAAGAACAGTTTACATTTTACGTTCCGATGATGAAGCTATTATTGTTTCATATAAAGCATTGTTTGAACTTTTGATTCCAGTTAAAGTTTGGTATTCTGAATCGTATTTACGAAAGTGATATTTCCTCCTGTCATCTGTTATTAATATTTATTCAATGTAAAACATGGGGTTTAGTTAAATGTTCTGCTCTATTTTTTGCTTCTTTTTCGACATCAACATGTTTCGATACCATTAATATATATCATGGGTAAAGCTCATGTACTCATGTACAATTGGTGAATATAAGTTAAAGGTAAATTGTGCATAAACATAATTAGAAAGGAAAGAAAGTGATACAAATGTGTAATCAGAGACACCTTCATATACCAAGCTGGACGTATTTATCAACATTTAAATGTTTTTCACAGGCAAAATCCATTAAAATTGGTTAGATTTTGCTTCAATTGGATGAAATCAACATCTGTTGTATTCTAGAATTATTCCAGTTCCTAGTCAACCTCTTCATTGCTTAATAGAATGTTTATTGTGGGAAATGAGGGCAAACAGCTTCGAAGTTTGAATTCTTAACCGAGAATGAGGTCTACCTTTTATTTATATCGAACCTTTACTCCATGCTTGACATTGTAGACTTTTTTTTATATAGATAATTGAAGAAAAATACTTTTGTTTGATACAAATGTAAAGAAAGAACACGTTTGTCCTTATTTCTTATTATTTCTTACCATCGTTGTTCAACGGTGTTCTTAGTTGAAACCATTTCATTTCCTTCCCGCTGGTAATATCTCAATGTGAGAGACAGAATAGATAGTAGATAGATAACCGTTATACGTCGCCTACTTACATCTCTCATCAATACGTTGTTGTTTGTTTCTATATTTGCTGGATCAACAGGAAAGAAGTAGTGCATTTGGCGAGAATAATACTTGATCTTATAACTAAGGCCGCCATTCACGCGATCGTGTACGACTTTGTAGAATGCATCATGCTTTAAGTAAGTTGTTTTATTTTCCCAATGTAGTTGGGTACAAACAGTGACACCCTCCCGGTTTTTCCCTACTAGTTTGATTCAGTGGAATATCAAGGACGTGGAAGTTAGAAGAAAAGAGAAGGCTGTACGAATGTTGGGATGATACCTTATATTATTGACTCCGGAAGAATGAAAGATAAATTTGAAGTCGGAGTGATTTGAAATCAGAATATAAACAATCTGAAGACATATCTCAACGCAATATATCCAACGCTCTAACGCCCTACCATTCGACCACTTTACTGTATCTTATAATGTTTGGAAGAAAATACCAATAGAAAATCAGCCTAGATTCGCATTATAGACCAATAGCTATAAAATTCATTGAAATTTTGTAAACCTTATTTCATTGTTACGTAGTTCATTTCAATGGAACTGTTGAATATTCTGAAAGTATTTTCTCTCTATAAATATAGACTTTCATATTTCAAATAACAAGAATATAAATAACCAGTCGAGCTAATGTGGATTTTCTACGCGGTTATTCGACTCATTGGAAATAAGATCTAAGTACCCCTCGAATGACACCTTGTCATTTAAAAAAGAAAGGATATGCTGGACGATGTAATCACACACACACACACACACACACACACACACACACAAAGACAGGATTCTTATTTCTTTACTGCCCACAAGGGGCTACATACAGAGGGGACAAACAAGGACAGACAAACGGATTAAATCGATTATATCGGCCCTAGTGCGTAACTGGTACTTATTTAATCGATCCTGAAAGGATGAAAGGCAAAATCGACCTCGGCGGAATTTGAACTCAGAACGAAATACCGCTAAACATTTCGCCCGGCGTGCTAACGTTTCTGCCAGCTCGCCGCCTTAAAAGACAAAGACAGGATGGTCGCGGCCAGAGGGCCTTTCATCTTATGTGTGTCCGATAAGATAACTTGGAACTAAACAAAGACATATTCCTTTCTACTTTGGGCACGAAGCCTGAAATTTTGAGGGTTAGGGATAGTCAATTATATCGACCTCAGTGCTCATCCGATACTTAATTTATCGACCCCGAAAGGATGAAAGGTAAAGTCGACCTCAGCGGAATTTGAACTCAGAACGCTAAGTCGGAAGAAATGCCGCTAAGCATTTTGTCCGGCGTGCTAACGATTCTGCCAGATCGCCGCTTTAAACAACACTGAGATATTGACACGGGATGTCGTTGTTTAGATAACGTTAGAGGAACAAGTACAGTGTGAAATACGCAATAGCGACGGTGCCTATTTTGGTATTTTTATTTCAATTTATTTTATCAAACATAGAGAGAAAGATATTAGAAAGACTGTGTTGACGGTTTCTCTATCAAGACGTAGAGGAACATTAATATATGCATGGATTTATAACTTTAACGCTAGATTACATATCTTAAATGCATTGGTGCTTGTTTTCTTTTCCCACAAACCTTATACTCCATCTTTGTTTATTGCTTATTTTAAACATAACTTGTATCTTTAGACTTACTTCGCTAACACAAACCTTCAACTAGATTCAAGATTTAGAATTCCTATTTATTACTCTTTGATCTAAGGTAAAAGACCGAGAAACGATAAGATCTCACATATATTAAAGTGTGATTATAGTTGATTAAATTAACTCATATTCTTGACTTGTACTAATTTATTATTTTATCAATTCCAGAGAAATAAAAAAAGCATAATCGATATTGGCAATTTTGAGCACGTTAATGCAAAAGGAGATTAATGTTAACTGCATCAATCTCTCCGTTACGGGGACATTAACATTGCCAATCTTACCGGCCTAAAAGTGGTGGGTTGTGGGTACGAAGACTATGCATACTGCCCATTCTTCTAGTCTCAGCAATAAAAATACGACAAAATAAATGCCACATAACATATTGTATGGCTCTCTGTAATTTCCTACTGATGTTCTTATTGTATGGCTTCTATTGCAAGGTATGTGAACAGATATACATAACTGGGCGATAAGTAAAGGTATTTGTAAGATACTGCCGTCCTAGCCAGATAAATGCATCTATATCAGCGTTATCATAATCATAATCAGTTGCCGTTTTGATCATCACTATCATCATCTTCATCATCATTACCATTGTCACTATTATCGTCATAGTTGTTTTACACGTCATCCTCACCATCACTATCACTCTTGTCACCACCACCACCACCACCACCACCACCACCACCACCACCACCACCACCACCATCACCACCACAACCGTTATCATCATTGTTATCCTTGTGTAATAGTTGTTGCCGTAACTCCCCCATGCCGCAGTGGTGGCGGTGGTGGTGTTGTTTTGGCTTCTGTTATGGCGTTACAACTACATGTTGAGTTCACAATAAGAACAGAGAGAGAAAGTTATGGAAAATTCCTTTTGTATACACTCTTCCAACAGCCGTCCATATCCTCCATTTGCGAAGCCATCTTTGTTTTAAGTTACATAAAAGGAATTATTAAATTCGTGGAAAATTTAACAAATTCCGCCCCGCGGGGCCAAAACAAATCGTAGCTACCACCACCTTAGGATCCTGGACAGTTTAACAACAAAATAGAAAAATGTTTAACAGTAGACTTTTAAACATACTTAAAACATACAAAACTTAGGAGCAATTCGAAGAGGCGTTTTGGGGATGAAAAAAACAAACAAAAAAAACAATAACAATGATAATGATGACATAAATAATACTATGAATAATATTAATGATAGTAATTAATGAAAAATTATAGTAAGTACGATATCAATGGTTATATGTCTGATGTCATGGGCCCTAGTGCCTAATAAAAGATATTATTATTAACTGTTATTAAATTGAGGTCTCTTCAGACGATTTACTACACTTCCTACGTAGATAATACTTCAAGTATATAAGTCTATGTTGAATATAATTATATATTCTCGATTCGGTAATGTAAACATTGCTTTCGCCATTCTACAATTATGTCCAACAATGCACAACAAAACGACCGAGCTATAAATTAAAAAAAAAAACACTGTCTTGAAACTTCGAGCGGCTAGACAAAACCGAGGTAGTTTGTTTTTATTTTGCCTCGAGATTGGAGTCAAAATTAACATAATAATGATGATGATGACGACGTAGATGATGATGATGATGATGATGATGATGATGATGATGATGATGAAGATGATGATGATGAAGATGGTAATGATGATGATAATGATGATGAAGATGATGATGGCGAAGAAGATGATACTACTACTACTACTACTACTACTACTACTACTACTACTACTACTACTACTACTACTACTACTACTAGACACGATAATGATAACGTAGATAATGATGATAATAATATACATTATAATAATGATAGTGAAATGATAGTTGGAATGATAACAAACTTACAAACAGAGATTGAATCAGGTTTAAAGCAAAATTATTGTGACCGTTTAAAAATCATGGGTTACGTAAAAATCCCACGCATAAATATTTATAAACAACAATGATGTTTAATTCAGTCTAAAATAAAGTATTTTAGATTGTTTTCTCTCTTCTTTGTTTTTTTTTTGTATGAATGAATTTGCATTAATTACATAACATATAAATATCGTCTCCATAATGAGATATAACGACATTTTAAAATCAATTTTCAAGATATAGCCAACAATATTTGGAAACAGGATCGAAATTCTATCAATAAATTCGGGAGAATTCGTGTTAAAATTTTTGTTGTGATCAATTTTATATTTTGTTGCTGCATAGCCCCAGGTCAGCCTTTGTTGAGAAAACGTACGAGCAAAGATATTCCAGTCATGACCATCTCATTGGATGTATATTTCTTCCTTTGTTTAAGACAGTAAAGATGCGATTTGAAGGAGGGAGTTGGCCGCGATCTTCTGTAGATTGAGCGACTGTGTAGAGCAGGCATGCGCAATATTTTTCGAGGAGCAGGCCGCATGAGACATGGCTTATCATCAAGAGAACCGTTCTACTAAAACAAAATCCAAGATAACGTTTCGTTAGTTGTGTCATTCAGAAATTCCTGCGGACTGCAGTTTGCTCATGACTAATGTAGAGGTTCCTTCGTTGACGCCTTGTTGCTTTCAGAGATCGTAAACGGTAGCATGGAATAGTGATCAATGGCTCATAAATAGCTTACTTGAGAAACTGTTGCCTTGGCTTTCTCTGTCCACGTTCTTAGTGATACAAGGTTAGCGATACTCTTGTTTTACTGAAACAGAAAATATATGCTGCCGAGGAATACATGCCATGCGTATTTATCTCTCCACATTTGCCCATCCTTAAAATATAGACTTGGGGATTGTCAATTATATTATTTAAATTGAAAGCAGAAAATTGGCAGAATTGTTAAAGTTTTGGCTAGAATACTTGGCGGTATTTGTAGTGCGTGCTGAGTTCAAATCCCACGGAGGTCAGCATTGCCTTTCATCCTTTGGCTACTATTCTATTTGGCGCTTAGATATGTCATTAGCGGAGTTCACTCTCTTGCAAGCATTCGGTTGTAAATGTAAAAATATCTCAATGAATATCGGATATGTATTAAATTATATAATCTTTTGATAATCCGTATAAAGATGATATCACGATCTCAGCACAAACACCCACGTATAGAAACACACACACACACACACACGTATATACACTAACACACATATGTATGTATGTATGTATGTATGTATGTATGTATTTATCTATATATATATTTACACATACATACATACATACACACAAAAACACACATCTATCTATCTATCCATCTATCTATCTATCTATCTATCTATCTATCTATCTATCTATCTATCTATCTATCTATCTATCTTCCTCTCCCCCTGTCTCTCTATAGAGGTATGTTCATGTGTATGCATACACACACATATACATACACACACATCGTGTGTGTACAGTTAGATGTATGAGTATGGAGTATGAGTTAGAGCTCCACATAAACTATTATTTTCCAGTCAGCTTTCAGTACAATGGTTTGTCGAGTACTGTTCGTAGTAGTGATGTTAGTTATTACACACAGAACACTTGTAGTGGAAAATTAAGATAAACATCAATAAATTATATTTCTGTAGCAGAATGCAATAAAATACTTCCTTGATGATCCATTGCAATTAAGTAATCCAAATGAATTTGGAACATGCAATGCTGAGCTTCACTTAACACAATGGTGAAACGTACGTAAGAACTAAATCTTTATATTGGAGTTTTATTTCATTTTTCCACTACACACACACACACACACACACACACACACACACACACACACACACACACACACACGAACTGAACACACATGCATGCACGCACACGCAGACACTGATACATTCAGGGACGTATACGCACGTGCATCAAAACAGAAATATATGTAATCGCTGCTCATTGAAAGAAGTGACAGCTCACAAGAATATCAGGTCTTGAATAATTTATATGAAATCACTGAATAGTGAGGCGTTGGCAATGTCCACAGTGACAAGGTCTCGAGCTGACTGGGTATATCTCGTCAACCAGCACGTCTATACTCCCACTGCCATAAAAATGACAACAACGTCAATAACAATATCATCAAAATTAATGCAACAAATACAAAGACAACAAATACATACATACATACACACACACGCACACACGCACACACACACACACACACACACACACACACACACACACACACACACACACATATATACACATATATGCATATGTATATGTATACATATATACATCTGTGTATATATTTATATATACATGCATACATGTATGTATGTATATATATATATATATGCATATATATATATATATATATATATATATATATATATATATATATATATATATATATATACATACATGTTTTTTGTTTTTTTAATTTTTTTAAAGTTTCAGCTTAGAGCTGCGGCCATGCTGATGCACCACCGTGTTGTTACACTGTTATTACACGGAGCCTCTTACAATATGTGGCATTTGGTGAAGAATGGAGTTTGATTTAGCAACCCTCATTTGCACCTCCTGCCGCGAGGTAGGTTCATCTGGGACTCTCGATAGGAAGAGGTCCAGCTTTGATTCAAAAACTCCTACATCTACTTTGTGCAGATTCCTCAGGCTCTTTGGGAGAATATTAAAAAGCTGTGGGCCCCTGAATCCCAAGCTGTTGCAGTAACTGGTCCTGAAGCGCGATGGCATTGCTGGGATCTTTGGCACTATGCAGTGTCGTCCCGTTCTGGCATTGGTGTAGCTTTCAATGCCAAAATTTGGCACAATTCCTTCCAGGATATTCCAGATGTATATTACTGCATACCTCTCCCGCCTTCTTTCCAGGGAGTAGAGTCTTAGCTGTTTCAGCCTTTCCCAGTAGCTGAGCAGTTGCAAAGAGACAATCTTCTTTGTGAATCTCCTCTGGATTGCTTCAAGGTCTGCTGTTAATTTCAGACTGGTGGGTGACCACAGCTGTGAGCAGTAATCCAGGCGGCTGAGGACATGTATGTATATATACATACATACATATATATGTACATACATATACATATATATATACATACATACATACATATATATATATATGCCTTTCTGGTATTATATTCCACGTAGCTATATATATATATATATATATATATATATATATATATAAGAATTTAAGGATTGGAGAAAATGCATGTTATAATTGCATACTTGATTCCTACATATGTTTCAAAGGATTACAACCTGTGTGATCCGTAGGGATCTTTGATATTAAACTTGTAACCTTCTCATCAGGGAAAGCATGGGAATCATCTTAAACGTAAGACATTATGACCGATTATGAAAACAATAGATGGATAAGGTTATAACTTGATTCATTTGAAAAAAAACCGTTAGAGAGTTGGACGCTGCCGGATAGTGGGTTGGACAACACATACCAATCAATGTGTGAGAGCGTACATGCATACATAAAAACACATACACAAACACACACATATATACATGCATACTGATACACATACACACATATACAAATATACACATGTGCGTGTCCCCATATACACTTATGTATCCATTCACATATACACACATGTATAAATAGAAATAGATTCATGCACATACACATATACATACAAATACATATACATATACATACATACATATATATATATATATATATATATATATATATATATATATATATATATATATATATATATATATATATATATATATATATATATATACATATATATATGTGTATATATAAAAGGAAAATAACTCAAGTGTTTTTATATATACATACATACACACACCCATATACATACATCCACATATCCATATATATATGTGTGTGTGTGCATGCATACATATACATATACACATACACACATACACATATATATATATATTTTTTCGTACACACACACACACACACATACACATATATACACATACACACATGTACACATATATATATATATACACATACATAAACACACATACACGCATACATACATATATACATACACACACATACATATAGAAATATGTACTTACATACAGAACCTAATAACGCATATATATGGTTTTATACAAATACATACACAATTATACATGCTTACATATACGTAGATTTGTACACATATACACACACACACACACACACACACACATATATATATATATATATATATATATATATATATATATATATATATATATATATATATACGCTTACAAAGATACATGCACCCTCCCACACAGGTATACATGTATACATACATACACACAGATACACTTATCCACACACCTATATACCCATATACACACATATATACATATATATATACACATACACATACATATATATATATATATATATATATATATATATATATATATATATATATATATATATATATATATATATATTTATATATATATATATATACATATATATATATATACATACACATACACATAAATACATGTACATACACACACATATACACATGCACACATACCCATACACATACATACATATATACGTACACATACATACATATACACATACATACACACACACACACACACACACATATATATATATATATATATATATATATATATATATATACACATACATACACAGAGACACACACATATATACATATATATATATATATATGTGTATATACACATACATACACATGTGGACACGCACACTCACATAAAATTGTATACACAATCATATATACACATTTATATTTACACATACATAAACATCTAAATGTTTACTTATATTTTTTAAAAATAAAAATAAAAAATACATCTACACAAATATGCTCCCATACTTATTCACAAGTACATTCATATTTGAATATATAAACAAACCTATGTTTTAATAAATACATTTTTACACAAAAATGTCCATACATCGAAAAAATCATACGTAAATGCATATTTATATATTTAAAAAAAAATAATATTGATAGGAGTCAAAACAATGGTAAGAGTGAAAATATAAATGATAATGCGTGTATGTACACAGAAAGATCAGTTAAAACATCTCTATTTTATACAAACCCTAAATATGTATACACAGACACACAGACACAGACACACACACACACACACACAGACACACACACACACACACACACATATATATATATATATATATATATATATATACAATTAAACCTTGGGAGAGGCATTATGCCGGTAATAAACACACGCACTGGTTCAGTCCTTTATTAATTTATATAGTTTTTTGTTAAATTATTTCATTGCACTCTTGCAATCTCTTCAGTAACTTGTCTCTCCACTTCCATTTATTTTGAATATATGATCTGGCGTTGTTTTGGCGTTGTTTCGAAACTGTTTGGTATGAGCATGTGAGTGTGTGCAAGCTCGTATGTGTGCACGCTCATATGTGTGCACGCACTTATGTGTTCGTGCTTATATGTAAGTATGTGCGTCCATATGTGTGTTTGTAACAATTTCGTTTATATCAGATCAGATAGAGACTTTTTAATTAATTTATTTACGTTCATATTCCGCATCATATGTGTGAACAACACATGCAACCACGGGCAATTGTAAGGCCCTCATCTACGTGTATTTGGTGTTTAAAATTGGTTGCGTTTCAGTTATGAGGACCGACTCCTGTATTTGTCGCAAAGATGCGTCACCGGGGTGTCTAGACAGGATTTCTATGTTAATTCTGTCCAGTACACCACCATGTTGTTCTTTGGCATGCTGGTAGAGCACCGAGGTTTGTTTTTGATTATTATAGTCCCTCCAATGTTCGTTTACACGCTCAGCCAAACTTCTTGCCGTCTCACCTATGTATGTGGTGTTTCTGTTTTTACACTCACCATCCATACAGCTTATTTTGTAGACTACATTTCTGGCTTTGCAGTTGGCACCAGGAGTATTTTTGCACACAATGCAACTCTCCTCAACACACCTTGTTCTTCTGAAGGGATATGTTTTACATATTATTGATCTAATTGATCTCCCTGGTTTTTCTATAACATTTATCCTCAACTTGGTACTTTTGAGGATTTTTCGAAATCTGCGGGCCAGTTCTCCGTGTGGCGTGGCGTCCACAAACATTACTCCCTGGAACTTGTCGGTATTGTACCACGTGGTCTTTTTGTTTGTTTTGTTACTAATCCTTTGTAGTCTATTC
>NC_142934.1:72946688-72954188 GCF_046866305.1 Octopus bimaculoides | reverse complement strand
GTGGCGTTCGAGCATATAATAATATAAATAATATATAAATATATGCATATATCCATACATATATGTACATACCTACATATATATGTATATATACATGCATATATGGGTACAGGACATCAAAAGTACGTTGAACACAATGAGAAACGAAAACATAAAAAACAAAAACATAAAAAACGAATTTCTTTTTCGAACAACGAAAAAAGCAAACAGAGAAACGAGACATACACATACAGGATTTAAATGCGTGCTACTATATCTTTGCATACGCAGATTGTACAATAATCTGACATGTTTATTTTGATCCACCGCGATTGCGGGATAGTATATGTCACGCAATAAATCCTTGCTTGGTTATTGTACAATCCGAGTATGGCATTTAAATCGTGTGTTTATTTAATGATATTTATTTCTCACTAGATACTTGTGTTGTTGATCCTACGATCCTACCAATAACGAAACCGTACACTGTACACACACAAACACACACACACACACACACACACACACACACACACACACACACACACACACACACACACACACACACACACACACACACACACACAAACATTTGTACGTGTAGTTTTTACACGGAATATACTGACAGAAACATAAGTTTGTGATTAGTCGTCTCCGTTAGATTAAGTTACCGTACTTTTTTAAAGGCTTTTCTTACACTTTTTGTGCATCTGTCGGTGAGCAATGTATTTCATTCACTTTGACAGGTATCGATGCAGGGACGATCTTGAGTGGGCTAATAGGATGTCGTGGCCATCCCTACGGATGGCCTCACGGAGTGGAACGGTACCCCTCTCGTTAAAGTGGGGAATCCTCAGGAAGCAGATTGTAACGAGTTTCTAATTACTACGTTTATTTGGCTTGTATCCGTGTAGGGTGTTTGTAACGGATGCTGGGTATCTGTTCTTGAGGAACTGTGAAACCTGTGTATCTGCATCTGTTGTGTATACGGGCGATCTCCTTTTGTGTGTTACCGGTCTTAGCCCTGATGAAGAGGGCTGACTTGCAATGGATGAAGTTCTTTTTGACTCTCGTTGGAAGTTTGTTTCGATTGCAGATGTTGGTCCAGGTGTTGTTTATCAGCTCCTGCAGCAGAGATGCAGTAACTCCAGTTACTTTTGTATAGATTCTGTTTTTGTTGAGGTATTGAAAAGCTAGGTTATTGTATATGCTTTGTGGGTTGACACAACATTCTTTACCCTTTGTCGGAGGAGAGATAGACCAGGTTCCTCGACCTGAGTTTTCTTAGTATTTTGCGTTAGCTCATAATCTGCTTCGTTAAAATTGTTTTTTAAAATTGATTTTAATTAGACGGTCTTCCGTCTGACTTCTTTGTGCATGTCGATTACACTATTCTGTCCTGTATGCACACACATGTTTGCATAGAATATTCATCGTTGCTATGGTTACATCCTAAATAACGGCTGAGTGAAGCATACTGAGGACCACTGTCTTTATATTCGCGACAAAATGTACTTTACGCGATGTAGATTATGTAGCAGTAGATAACTGAAGATTACAACTATGATAAGACCAAAATCTTTAGATTATAGTATATCTTATCTTACACTTGTTCCAGTCTTTGAAGAAGGTAATACTACATCATGACAGCAGTACCGCCTTTTTAAAGCTTGGTAATTATTCTATCGATATCTTTTATCGAGCCACTAGATTACGGAGACGTAAAGAAGCCAACACCGATTCCCAATCGGTGGTGAAGTGACAAACTCAACACAAACATATATATCTGTGTATATGTATATATATATACGTATATATTATGTATGTATATATGTGCACATTTACATATATGTCCTCACATACACTCACACACACACATCCACATATATATGTTATATATATGACGGGCTTCTTTCATTTCTATATAACAAATTCATTCACAAGGCTCTGGTCAGCCTGGGGCTATAAAAGAAAACACTTCCCCAAGGTTCCACGCACTTGAACCGGGAACTATGTGGCCTGTAAGCAAGCTTGTTACCACACAATTTCACTTGCACCTACATATAATTGCAGCACTATAACACCAAGATTTATATGGATTTAGAAATGTTACTTCTACTTACAACAATAAATAGAAGCAAAAAAATAAATAAATAGAAATAAAAATGGAAATTTTCTGATAATTCAAATATTTAATATAATTAATCAATGAAAATATATCTTGTGCTAATGTCAGAGTTTTAGATATTTCAAAATTGGTTTACATTGTCTATCAACAATTTTAATTTTAAAGTTTAAACTTGATGAAATTATACAGATGTAATTATATAGATTTCAGAAATATTAGGCATACGTATGTTAGGTGCATACATACATATTTACACAAATATATATATATATATATATATATACGCATATGCGTTTATGTACATATATATATATATATATATATATATATATATATATATATATATATATATATATATATATATATATATATATATATACATGTATATATACGCATATAATAATTTCATATACTCTATGTATGTCTGTTTATTGTTATCAATCTTTCTATATATTATACTGATAGTTAGATATGCACATGTATGTATATATATATATATATATATATATATATATATATATATATATATATATATATATATATATATATATATATATATATATATATATATATATTTATATATATATATACGCACATGAATATGTATATATGTTTATTTGTAAGGAGACATATACATGCATATATATATATATATATATATATATATATATATGTGTGCATATACTAACATATATGCACACTCCTACAGCTAGACGTACAAACGTATACGCATTAATATACAAAGAAACCTTATACACTTAATACGATTAAAATTCTTATGAGAAGGAAGGAAATAACTTAATAAATTACATTATCTATAACGATTTACACTTATATATTTAATATATATATATATATATATATATATATATATATATATATATATATATATGTGTATATATGACTTATGGTTGTTTTGGTTTATACAAAACATTCTATACAATAACGTAGAACACTTGCTACTACTACTACTACTACTACTACTACTACTACTACTACTACTACTACTACTACTACTACCACCATAAGGTGGGCAGTAAGTAGGCAGAATGATTAGAGCGTTGGTATGAACATCTCGAGATAATTATTCCGGCTGTTCACCTTGTGAGTTCAAATATCACCGAGGTTAGGCCTTGTAGTTTATCACTCCGGGGTCGGTGAAATAAAGTACCGTTCAAAGTACCGTTCCATTAATGTCCTCCCCTGTAAAATTGGTGGCCTTGAGCTTAAAGTAGAAACTATTAACATGGGCAGTGCCTAAGCAAGTGTCGTTAGAATACCACAAAAAGAAAAAAAAATGTAAGGTGGTATTTGTGCTGGCTCCTTAGGTTGCGAGTCCAAGCAGCACCGACGTCAACTTAACCTTTCACCAATTCGGAGACGGTAAAATAAAGTACTAATAAAGTCTTGAGGGCGATTAAAAAAAAAGTGCTTTAAATCATTCATGTTAATGAGATGATTTATATTTTTATCAAACATTTTATAACCGTATTGTACATCAATTGCATTTTCCTCAGCCCTGGGTTGGTCAATAATTATTTCCTCTGTAGTATCGTTCCTTTTATCCCTTACTGATTGTTTAATTTGGTCAATCATTAATTCAGTTCGTAATTTCTTTTTCATAATGTTTCTTCTGACATCGACAAGTTTGTTACTGTCTATGTAGGGTTTTACTTCAAGATGTTTCTGTCTCCAGTTTAAGTAGGTTTGTACAGTGTTAGATTTATTTGGGGGAAATATATGGCATGATAGAAGGCCGTATGTACTTCTTTATTATCTTTCCTTGACCATTTTTCATTCTTTTTGCTTTGGTTATTTGATGACGAGCGTGGATGGCCATCTGTTGGAATATTCCGGTTGTGGAGTATTTCCAGCTCCTGTGTTTCGGGAAGATTTGAACCAGTAGCTGATGTTTCGAATCATTCGACTATGCAGTCCTTGGTGTTCCGGGTGACGGTAGAATCGGTTTGTATTTTGCTTTGTTATCATTGATGCCTGACGAGCTTGGACGTTGACATTAAGAGACGGATCTTTCTGTTTAGGGTTAATGTTTTGAGACAACACTACCTCCGAGTTCTCTGCATGAAAACATTACTCGTAACGTAGTTTCGTAAGGCTAACAGATCTGTATTCGTCTGTATTTTGGTTTTGTTGATTGATTTATCTGCGGGTATACTTTTTTGTGGTGTTTTAACACTTATAAATTGTTCACTCTGCGCGCTAGTTAAAAGAATAAAAAATAGTTCTTGTTTTTGATTCGTTTGTGACACGTGTTTTCATATGCGTGTATGTGTCCTGTAAATTTCACGTACTTGTGTAAACATTGATATGTATGTGTAGTCCTATGGACATTAAAAAATATATATGATTGTGTAGACATTCGAGTGTATGTGTAATTACTCAATTTATGTACTTACAGTTTTGTTCCATTTATGTTTTATAATTTGTAAACTTTCTGATGTTGATTTCGTGTGTGTGTTCACTGAGACATCGTGCATAGGAGAAACTGTGCTTTGTATGGCATTCAAATTTTGTTTTTGTGATTATTTTCGTTAGAAGGCCGTTTCCTTCAAGTCACCCAGAGATCTCATGAGACAACAGGTTAGGGGTTCAAGTTGGTGTCATGATTAGGGTGCCATTATTTGTTTTTTTTACAGAGTTTTGTTCTAGAGAATGTCTGTCAAAATATAAGTAAATTAGAAGTTTGTTTTCAAAGTAATTTGATTAAAAGATGACAGTCTGATCTTAAGATGAGAGTAAAAGGTGTTTGCTGTTTATTTACATTATTTATTTTATTCCAAGTTGTCAATAGAAACATCAGGAACCTGTGACTGGTTTTCGACGGATGTTTATCCCCTCTAGGAGCCATATTTCGGCACACCAAATAAGTTCGGTGGGCGTTTAATTTAGACAATTTAATTTAAACAAACACAACTCTACAAGATGGCGGAGTGCGTCTTGAAAAAGGCAAGAAAAACAAACCAACCCCTTTCAGAAATCGGGTGACGGTTGACGATTTCCCTCCTCTTCCTTGCACAACTGGCAACAATATAGGTGGATGGGAGGAGAAAAACGAAACTGTTCCAGCACAAACTCCACCTCGTAGTGATGGACAGTGGGGATTTTACACAAAACAATGAGTACACAATTAAAACAATAGCAATAATATCAAACACAAAGAATATAGTACTGAAAGTTCCCCAATTGAGGGTAACCGCCTGGAGTTGGCTCAGGTACCCCACCAATCCTGAACTACTCGACGCTTCGAGGGCACCCGGGAAGGGCACCCTTCTCCTCTTCAAATCACTAGCCTAAAGGCGCATTACTGGAGAAGGTTCACTAACACGGGCCATATTCACTACGTTCACCCACCTTTTAGCAGATGTACTGGGGGACAACACTTCTCTCTCCACCCTCATTTTCCTTTCCAAGTGAAATTCGAAAAAGTTCATAAGGGATTGGCTGATGAGAAAAGTGTCTGTCTTCAGTCCTTTCAACCTGGTCCGCCATAAAACCTCTTTCGCTACTGCTATCATATAAAGGGAAATTGTCTACCCTTGCGGATCAATGGAAGGCGGCGGATCAATTTTACTATGGATAGCCAGATCCGTCCTACACGTGATAACAGCTGTTCAATATAATTCCACAAGTCAATAATGGAAGGACACTGGACAAGTGTGGGCAGAACGATTTCGTCGTTCTGAGCGCACCTCGCGCAGGTCCGTCTGACAGTATTTCCGTGCCTGTAGAGCTTATCTCGAACCGGGAGTACCCCACGGTAGAACTTCCAAGCTAGGGATTTCTGGAAGTTATCCATCGTCCCCGGCTCGAAAGTCCTCCTGAACAGACTGGTCAGTTCAACTTCGTCAACGTCTAGCATCTCTCCAAGTACGACATCGTTCTTTCCCCCCAGTAAACAACTATAGAACTCAAGCGTAAATGTTCCACTGATCGCATTACCTGACTAGTAGAGGGTAGTAAGTGCCTGGCAACGTTCCAGATGCCAGACATCCTGCCTCGATCTCTTCTTGACCCAGGACTGCAGCTCAATCAAGGAGTTGGAGAAAGACATGTTTGACATGCGGCGACCATACCCGTTCCCTATTTAAGCAGAATATCTGGAGATGCTGCAATCTCAGCGCATGTTTGTGCATCATTAATCGCGACATGCCCTGCGCGTGGAGGGTGTTGGCAGCTGATAGACTGCATCACCAACGGAAACTGTTCCTTCCACAAAAATTTGAAGAGGAAGCGCGAACGGTAGCAAGGCACGACGGTCAAGCAGTAGAAGATGACGGACGCGATGTACGCATTCGCCACCTCCAACCGACCTTTCAGTGACAGCTTTCTCGAAGATCATTTCTGGGTGAGACTGGCTACCCTACTCGTCACCTTGTCCCAATTCTTATCCACATGGAATTCTGGTCCGAACCACACCCCAAGCAACTTTACCGGTCCTTCTATCTAGCGCCCAACGACGCTGTTGGACGGTATGGACTTACTTCTCCAGGTCCCGAGTTGCAAGCCCAACGACTTTTCCGGGTTAAGTTTTGCTCCCGTCAACTTTTAATATTCCTCCAATGATGTGCCGACCACCTCGATTTTTGAGGTGTTCGACACCCTCACGGTGATGTCATCTGCATACGACCTTCTGCGTCCCGGTTCAAGCGAGATGCCCTGCAGCAGCTCCAGCTTCTGCAATAAAGGCTCAAGAATAGGGAGATGTCTTCGTGGATGGTGTCCGTATTTTTTATCGTTGGTATTGTTGTTCTTTGTGGAGTTTTTCTCTTGTGTTTTCTTTTTTGTTTATTTTGTACCTTTTGGTTTTCCTTCAGCTTCACTACTGGAAGATGAACGTTCTGTTGTTGTACGTGTGCCTGTGTTTATGCGTATGCTTATAGCCTTGTTTATGTGTATATTTTTGTTTGGTGTAACGGGTGTGGGAGAGCTTTGCTTGCTTTCCTCGAGGGCGGATAATGTCTTCGGAGTTGTTGCTGGTGGTTTTGCCGGTACTGGTGTTGTTTCTGGTCCTCGTCCCGGCGTAGGCGGCAATGGAGTCATTTGACCCCTTGAAATTTGTACCAGTTGGAGGCAGTGAGCTTGCATACGAGTCGTTTCTCCACACGCGAAACAATGCAGCCTTTAGCCCTCAGTCATAATGTGTATCGTCGTTCCATTCGGGAGACAGATGTTGTCCAGAATTCTTTTTATGTTTTCGGATCTGATCTGGAGAGGTATCTCCAGGTCAACCTCGGACCTGTTCTCCCTGGCAGTTCTTGTCACCTCTATCGGGACAGTATCGTCCCTCCTACTATTACGCATTACAGAAACCACCAAATATGAAGTCCTGGTGGGATCCAAGGAATGTGGACACATGCTGTACGTTTCCCCAT
>NC_142934.1:72939188-72941688 GCF_046866305.1 Octopus bimaculoides | reverse complement strand
TGACAACTTAGAAATGCAAAAGGAGAACTAATGAACTACAGAGAAATATGGAGACATATAGGACGAAACATTGTAAGAGATAAAGATAGATAGATAAATAGACAGAGAGAGAGAGATGGGGCGGGGGCCAAGAACACGGATGATGAGTAACTGTGATAAATATAAACCAGAGAAAGAGAGTAAAAATGAGAATGAAAGCATATTTTTCTTCAGACTTAGCCGTTTCACCTCTTTGTATAAAAAGTATGAGTCCTTTCTTTTTTAAGACAGGGAGAAGTAGCTGGAGGGGTGTGTGGTTGCATTATCTAGCAGTTAAAATGACCGCGTTGAGGATCCGTTACTGGTTTGTAATAAAACATATCCTTACGGCCGATAAGTAAAGGAACGATGATATCTTAATATTTCATTATGTGTTTATTGTTTTTAGTGTTCAAATCCTGCTGGGATTGATATTGTCTTTCATCTTTGCGCGATCGATAAGGTAATGTATTAGGCAATTCATAGAATGTACCCTTCTTTAAAATTTTTTATCACATACCAAAATTAGAAATGAATACATAACTTTTAAATACCACTATTTCTATGACATGTAAAAATGTATAAGCGCTTCTCTGCACGTATTTACATAACATACGTGTTTATGTACCTATAGACAGATACACACATATATATAAACACATACACACATATATTAGTCCACTAGTCTTTGTTTTTTAAGCAAAGATTCTAGCAACACTTGTACATTCAAACCTTCAGGTAGACATCTTATTACTTCACTGTCGAAGCATATGGTGTTTAAAGGATGATAATCTTAACGATTGTAAAATTGCTCGGTCCATTATGGTACCTATGTCCCTTGCATTAATTTCTGTGTCCCTTTTTTTCGGAGAAACCTAGCAGCACATTACAGCTCTTTGCTAATTTTAAATAAGAATCGGCATTGGTGAATTCATGCAGACACTTCATTAACATTCATTAAGGGATTTTCATCAACCAACTCTCTAAAATTGTATACTTGCTTCAAAAGAAATTTGATCTATACTGCAAGAAGTTGGTGAAGATGCATGGCCTAGTCGTCATAATGACGTGGTTTCGGTTCTTGGACCAAACAGCAAATTATGTTCTTGTGTAAGGCATTTTTCTTTGTTTTACTCTAATCCATTCATCTGGAAATGAATTGCATTTATTACAGAGAGGGACCTCGGTTGCTAATAGTCCCAAATCTTGCAAATGAAACAAGTTGATGGTTTTTGATGGATGCAGCAAACTCGATAAGGAAAGATAGTTATAAAATGAAAGCAATCACGTTCACTTATTTATGAGCACTAGAACTTCATCAACAATAAGCATCATTCGTCTGTTTTGTACAAATGTTTCTGATGTTTTAAAAAAATATCATAGTTTTGCATTTAAATAGACGAATACATTACGTAATCCGCGTGTTACAAGTAAAGGAATGGTGAATTCACAAATATCGTCTAAGCACGAGGTTGGTTATGAGTACACGCCACTGATAAGGCCTAACTAGACCGAAATGCATCCGGTGATCTCATTAGTCGCTGATGAGATAACTTTCACCTCCGATATATAATATTTTAAACACAGTACATCTTCAAGAGATGGTATCTCTGGATCTCATTTGTAACAGACTTACATTGCTT
Source organism: Octopus bimaculoides (assembly GCF_046866305.1). Lineage (NCBI taxonomy): Eukaryota > Metazoa > Mollusca > Cephalopoda > Octopoda > Octopodidae > Octopus > Octopus bimaculoides. Next base: position 72,940,027 of record NC_142934.1, on the reverse strand, counting down.
GTCAACTATGTACATACTTTAAGTATGATACATGGGTGACTATTTTATATATAGTAATATTTTTGATGATGTATCTTGTCTTTACTTCTTCCTCTGCTATCGTGTAGTTTATTGTTCCGTTGAGTTTTTGCGTATATCCATATGCATTTGTATTTAATATACGTATGCAGGTACCTACATGAAAATATATAGATTTCAATATGTTTCGATTTCTTTTTCTTTGAGATAGGCTTAGAGAATATTGCAATTAAGATACGAACTGCGTATGAATTACGCCATTAGAATAAGAATTATGAAGTACGGTTCATAATTTTTTCCCCAAGATATTTAAGTAATAAATAAGCTTTTCCATAATCTATAGACGCATTTCTGGATGTATCCTTCATTAACGTAAATTTATATATTTTTTTTATAAATGGATTTAACAATTTTAAAGTCATTTTCTCGTATAGAACACTCTATTACAATGTTTTTTCTTATTAATAGGATAGCATGGGTGTATGACGTCATTAAAATTGTTAAAAAAATGTTATTAAAATGCTGAAGTAGATTTCAAACATTATGGATGAGAGTTTTAGGCAGAAAAGCTAAAATTGAGATAACCATGTATTTATCATTTAAGCTCAGTAAAACGATTATAAAAATTCAAGCCTTCTCATGAAATACGTTGGATTCTGATAATAGCTACAGCAATCGAAGATAAATTATTAGACGACACACAAAGAGAATACATACAATTCATAGTCACATCTTAAATCGAAATAGGAGAGACTGAACCATTGAGTATGTAATAGAGCAGAAGGCACTGTTTTGCCTATCAAATTCATAAAATTTTGCCA
>NC_142934.1:72931942-72938688 GCF_046866305.1 Octopus bimaculoides | reverse complement strand
CAAACACAGACACACACGCATAGATATGTATATACATATATACGACGGGATTCTTTCAGTTTCCGTCTACCTAATCCACTCACAAGGCTTTGGTCGGCCCTAGTTTATAGTAGAAGACACTTACCCCAGGTGACACGCAGTAAGACTGAACCCGGGAACATGTGGTTGGAGAGCAAGCTTCTTACCACACACACACACACACATACACACACATCTATGTACGTATGTATGTATGTATGTATGTATCTGTCTGTTTGTCTGTCTGTCTATCTATCGATCTATCTATCTATCTATCTATCTATCTATCTATCTATCTATCTATCTATCTATCTATCTATAGATATATATATACGTTTGTGTATGTGTGTGTGTGTCTTTGTGTTTGTATGCCTTTGTGTTTGTGTTTGCCCCTCATCAAAACTTGACGACCGGTGTTGGTGTGTTTACGCCCCTGCATTATAGCTGTTCGGTAAATGATATCGATATAATATATACCAGACTTAAATAATAACGACTGGGGTCGATTTGTTCGACCAAACACTCCAAGGCAGTGCCCTAGCATGGTCGCAGTCTAATGACTGAGACAAGCAAAAGATTAAAGATATACATATCCATCCATCCATCCATCCATCCATCCGTCCGTACGTCCATCCGTCCGTCCATCCATCCGTCCGTCCGTCCGTCCGTCCATCCGTTCGTCTGTCTCTCTCTCTCTCATGCATACATGTAGATGCTGGCACATACACAAAACTTCCGAACTTATACATAGTCATATCTCACTGACCACCGCATAATGAAGATGCTTTATTATATTATTACATTCGAATGCTGTATGTATGTATATATATATATATATATATATATATATATATATATATATATATATATATATATATATATATATATATATATATATACGTGTATGTGTGTGTGTAGTACGTAAGTAGTATTACTTATGTAAGTAATATTACTTATGTATGTTTGTTTGCATAAGTTTAGTGAGTATTGCGTTAAAAGTGAAGAGTTAATTGAAAAGTGAAAGCAATGATTCCATGCAGTCTCATTATATATAGCTGAAGTTGATTCAGTGTATCTTGCAATAATGCGTGTGTCTATAGTTTCGCTTCCACATCTATCCATACGAGTACGGGCAGATTTAGTTGCATATGAGTGTATGTGCGAATGATACATGTATATAATTGAGCAGGAACACCGAACATAGCAATGTTCTCACGTCAACATAGCAACACATGTGTTTGAGTATATGTAAATGCACATACTATTAGCGAAAGTAGTGTGATGATATTAATACTTAAGCTGTTCAGTAAATAGAACGATACATAATTGACACTGCAATTAGTTGCAATGTTCACAAAGTTACATGCTGAGGAATCAACGTTTATTTTATATCATACCATACCTACTAGAAGAAGATAATTATTGCTAATAGATTTAACTCGTATATATCGCAACTAATTACATGTTGGATTACACATCTTTCATTAACTTATAATCATCAATTTAAATGTTGAACCTTTAGATGTTGGCTGTTTATGTCACATCGTCCCAATGGAGACTGAACTACAGCTCTGGTTCTGCGATACATTACTTCAAACGATTATTCTGATTCACAGGCGGGTAAATATCCGTTATCTCTAAAGAAAGATATGCACAAAATAATGTAGTCGGTGTAGTCGATGATAAGGAGCCTTATGACGTGTTGAAAAGCCAGCAGTTCGTACCTTATCAAAGTAATATGAAATAATCCACGATAAAGATGCTTAACTTCCAATATCTCTGTCCTCATCTCAAGCTGTATAAAACTCCATAATATGGTAAAGTTTAGTATTGTGGGCAGCAGCAATATTATCATCACTGTAACGTCAAACCTTGTCTCATTGGTTAGCCTTGATAAATCCTTCTCTGTTTCAATTAAATTGCGTCGTCGTTAATTTTAGTGGTGGGGAGTTCATTTTACTACAAAAGTTTCTTTAAATACACGTTTTTATATATTAGGGGTAAATACCCATGGCTCACATACACGAAAACTGAAAGATCAATACAAAGCATACAGAAACAATCCTGTGGGTTTAGGTTCCTAAAAGAAAAAAAACTTTCGTATCCAGTCATCTTGCTGAGCATTTAACGTAGCAAGTTAAAAAAAAGCTTGTTTCCAAGACCACGGAGGACTCTTTGAAATCTAGTTCGTAGCTCTAGATTTATATCATTGTATGAATAAGAGACATATCGCTTTCAACCAATAGGCCGTTTGTCTATGAAAGATATCATTCTCAAATGATGTAATACATTTTTGACAGCTAGCTGGACTTAAAAACATAGTTTCGTACTAAGAGCCAACAGCATTATGCATGAAATTATTTAGCATCTTGTGTATTCTACCATATCACTTGTATCTACACATTAAATTTACACTTGGTTGATCATGTTGAAATCACAACTTCCTAACTATGAAGTCTGTATGATTTTTGATAAAGTGGCATTGTCGAATATCATATCAAAACCTCTAGTCTACCACATACTTTATAGTTAAAGCACCACAGAAAAAAAAAGAATAAATAACCATGATACATTTTTCTAACCACTTACATGTATAAGACACCTATCGGGCTGTAATGAAATTTTTTTGTTGTTGTTGGCACTCCGTCGCTTACGACGTCGAGGGTTCCAGTTGATCCGATCAACGGAACAGCCTGCTCGTGAAATTAACGTGCAAGTGGCTGAGCACTCCACAGACACGTGTACAGTTAACGTAGTTCTCGAGGGATATTCAGCGTGACACAGTGTGACAAGACTCACCCTTTGAATTACAAGCACAACAGAAACAGGAAGTAAGAGTGAGAGAAAGTTGTGGTGAAAGAGTACAGCAGGGTTCGCCATCATCCCCTGCCGGGGCCTCGTGGAGCTTTAGGAGTTTTCGCTCAATAAACACTCAGAACGCCTGGTCTGGGAATCGAAACCGCGATCCTACGACCGCGAGTCTGCTGCCCTAACCACTGGGCCATTGCGCCTCCACTGTAATGAGATATACTGAAGAAATTTAAAATCAAGGTATATCTGAGCATGACGAACACTCTGTGAGCTGCAAGCTAAGACTGAAGATTTGATTTCGAATTGTTTCCTTTACACATTATATTGTTTCTTGTAGATACCGTATGTCTAAATGTTTAAGTAGATCGTATTGCAACACCACGATCCGGATTCAATCCCACTGCGTGGCATCTTGGGAAATATAGTTTTCTATAACTGTGGGTCGACCCATACTTTGTGAACAAAAATGAGTTAATGGAAACTACAGAGAAGCCAGTCGAGCTAATTCAAGCTTAATTTAAAGAGGCATAGTTTTGTTACAATCTATGTCGTGCAGATTCTGCCCGAAAATTAAGATTAAGAGTACACGTATCTCTGGAATACTCAGCCACTTACACGTTAATTGAAGAGTAAGTAATTCGGCCGATCGAACAACTGTATCCTCATAGTCGAACGACGGAGATCCACCACAAAACAGTTTGTAATTAATTGTTACTTTTCCACTTGGTTTTGAAGTGTTTGGTAGAATTTTGATGCGAACGCTTCAATCTTCAACCACTGGCGAATAAATTCATGTTGATAAAAAAAAAAACCAAAACAAAAATCATCCCAAGATTTTCGTAAACGGCTATTGCTTTCTCAAACCGAACCATGATATTATGTATTTTTTTCTAGTCTAGGCACACGGCCCGAAATTTTGGGGGAGGGGACCAGTCGATTAGATCGACTCCAGTACTCAACTGGTACTTAATTTATCAATCCTGAAAGGATGAAAGGCAAAGTCAGCCTCGGCGGAATTTGAACTCAGAACGTAAAGTTAGAGGAAATTCCGCTACGCTTTCCGCCCGGCGTGCTAACGTTTCTTATTTCTTTATTGTCCACAAGGGGCTAAACATAGAGGAGGCAAACAAGAACAGACAAAGGGATTAAGTCGACTACATCTACCACAGTGCGAAACTGGTACTTAATTTATCGACCCCGAAAGGATGAAAGGCAAAGTCGACCTCGGCGGAATTTGAACTCAGAACGTAAAGCCTGACGAAATACCGCTAAGCTTTTCGCCCGGTGTGCTAACGTTATTATAAAATCTGTTAATTAATCATATATTAATTAATATCGATTAAATATCAGGAGGCCAGCACATCTAAAGAATCAAAGAGATTCAGAAATATCATCTGCAATCTCAGGGGATTAAGGTACATTTTAAAAAATAACGTCGACCACTAACGTAGACAATTAATGCGCTAGAAATAGATCACATCTTGTGTCTATTAAGACCTAAATTGTTCTCAACATGAAATATAGCAGCATACCAAACCGTGAGCGGGCAAGACATTTAAAATCACCTAAAAAAGCATTCTTAAACAGGAACCGGTTTCGGATTTAACAAATTCTTACCATTTGTCTATTCCTCTTCAGCCTGATTTGTAATGTAACCGCAATCATCAGAATCGTATACAGAGTTGCCCATACAGAGTTGCCCATACAGAGTTGCCTAGAATGCTTTTTTAGGTGATTTTAAACGTCTTGCCCGCTCACGGTTTGGTATACTGCTAATATATATATATATATATATATATATATATATATATATATATATATATATATATATATATATATATATATATATATAATATATATACATATATGTATATGTATATATATATATTTCAAAGAAATTCCAGATGACTTCTCGATGTCCAGTTCAAGTCACATGGTATTAATGTTATGAAAGTGACATCATCTATTATCTTTACATTTAGGTCCATGTGGAATGCTTGCTCAGCTATGGTGACAGGCTGCGGTATAGTGTAGACAGCGACATCTGCTCCTTGTACTGAGTACTTCATAGGGTAGAGTGGATTGTTGGCATGAGTTAGCATGAGTCTGAGACATTGGTAGCGTACACACACACACACACACACACACACACACACACACACACACACACATATATATATATATATGCATACATGCAAACATGCATATACATATACATATGATGTTTGCTTCATCTTGACAGATGATAGCCGTCCCATCAACACACCATCACACAGCACAATCATTCCGTTGATGAGTCCTCAGATGACTTTTAAGACCAGCTGCAGACTGACTGCGTTTAAAACGCAAGTGATATATTATTCGAGTTTCTTCTACATCTTTGCCCTTTGAAATCTGATTCTGAAGGCATGTTTTTGTGAACTAGTGTCTTCTAAGTCCAGATCTTGTCTTACTAGTTTTGCGACATATGACAGAAGTAATAAGAGGCGGTTGGTGTTCAAGATTTTCTTGTGCCTTCATAAGATTCACGTGTCCTGCTTTTGACCACAGAACAGGATACTCATAATACATATCCAATGTTCATTGTTGATTCTAGTTCCAATTATTCCTTTGAGGCAGGCCCTTTTAAGCTCAGAGTGCTGAATAATCTTTTCCTCCCAGGAATTGCAAAAAGTCCTAACAGTACCTCTCCACTTGTTCCGATCCAGAACATCAATTTCCCAATCACATTTGTTGTTCATATTTAGTTTCTTCAGGTTTTTCTTCACACAGTGTTTACACCTTATCCTCGGCTTATATTGTGGTCGCTTACAAGAGTTGAGTTCACCATAAAAAAGACGCTTTGGCAACCGTTCATCTTTCTTTGAAATAACATGTCCAGCCCATTTCATTTGAACCAAGATAACATTTTGTTCAATTGAGCTACAACATGCTATGTGCATGAAACATTCTGGTATGAAACCGTCCCACTTGACTCCTAAAATACTTCTTAGGCACTTTTGATGAAATCTCTCCAGTATTTTCAAATGACGCCTGTAAGTTGTCCACGTCTCACTCGAATAAAGAAGTGCAGTCAATACACATGTTTTATTGACAATGTTTTTTGTCTGCGGGGAAATACCTGTATCTGCCCATACTCACTTTTCGAGCTTTCCAAATGCAGCACTTCCCTTCCGTATTCTCTTGACGGTGTGCTTCCAAGGTAAACAAAGGTGCCAACGACTTCTAACCTTGTTCCATTGGCAAAAAGGTTTGGATCAGTAAATGTTTGTCCTGGCACAGGAGTAAACATTATTTTGGTTTTCTCAAGACTAATTGTGAGTTCGAAATGTACACATGCAGTGGTAAATCTGTCCATTAAATGGTGCATATCCCCGTCTGAGTGTGTCAACAAATCAGCATAATTAGCATAAAGTAATTCTCTTACAAGTATTTTGAAAGTCTTTGCTTTGCAGTTAAACCGCGTCAGATTTTTCCTCCCAGGAATTGCAACAAGTCCTAACAGTACCTCTCCACTAGTTCCGATCCAGAACATCAATTTCCCAATCACATTTGTTCCTATCTAGTTTCTTCAGGTTTTTCTTCACACAGTCTTTACACCTTTTCCTCGGCTTATATTGTGGTCGCTTACAGGGTTCAGCTCACCATAAAAAAGACGCTTTGGCAACCGCTTATCTTTCATTCTAATAACATTTCCAGCCCATTTCAAATGAGCCAAGATGTCCAAAATCTGGTTCTGATTCCCCTGTTGCAATCCTTGAAAGCATACCAAGCAAAAGAAATAGAGAAAAGTGTAGGATCAGGAATATCTCCCTGTTTGACACCGTTGTCCACTGAAAATTCATGAGATAGCTCACCATTAAAGACTACCTGAACTTTCAAGTTTCTTTGTAGTTCCTTAAAGATGCTCGCAGAAT
>NC_142934.1:72911942-72916942 GCF_046866305.1 Octopus bimaculoides | reverse complement strand
GAGTATTTTGAATGATGCATTCATGTTGATGTAATGCATTAAGTGGTTAGCTAGTATGTAAGTGGTCCACGTGGGTATATAGAGTGAGAAAGGCAATCATCAAGACAGACAGAAATGGAATGTGAGTGAATGGATAGAAGAGAAATGAGAAAGAGAAAAATGGAATGAGATAGCTGAGGGAAAGAATGAATGAGAACGAAAGTAAAATCAAAAATCAAAAGTAAAAAATAACAAATAAAAAATAAAGATAGCGATAAGATGCCTGTATTATTTTTCGTAAGTGTCGATTGAAAGGTCAGGTTTTGATAAAGTGGGGGAGGGAGGTATTTATGTTAATTAATTGAATAGGATTCTAGGTTAGGGTTAGGGTTAGGGTTAGGGTTAGGGTTAGGGTTAGGGTTAGGGTTAGTTCAGCGGTCAGTAGGGATAGCTAAAAATAGATGCCTAGCTTAAAGGGGTATATGTAGGATAACACTACAATTAATTGGACGAAGAATTAAAATAAAAATTAAAGATTAAAAGTTAAATGAATTAAAGCTATCTAGCTTCTAAGATACTTATGTTGATAGAGAAGGAAAGGAAATGAAAAAAAAAAACGTACGTATATTGTAACGACCGTGGATGCATATAGGCAAGTGCTATGTGTGTAGATTTCGCTTGCATTTGGACCTATGGAAGAATCTAAAGGTGTATTCTGTCTGTATTCTTCTATCTACTTTTACTCTTTATTCTATTTTATTCCTTATACACTGTGAATTTCCTTATCTCGAACTTTCATACATACTCACTTTGTCTCTGATGTCGGAATACCTAGTGTACGGACATGCTAGCCTATCACTTGATATATCCCAGAAACGGAGAGAGAGAGAGAGAGAGAGAGAGAGAGAGAGAGAGAGAGAGAGAGAGAGAGAGTTTATAATTATAGAAAGAACAGAACGACTAACTATGATTTTTATACGCTTTAGGTTGCGAGACTACATTTTCTGCAAATGACTATCGGATTTTTTAACACTCTACCCTACTAAGTCACGTCTACCAGATATTAAAATGAAAACCTAACCATCAGCAAATATATTCCTCCTTGTATTAGTGGTAAGTAGCTTTGATGAAATCAAGGAATGCCATACGTGAAATCACTATAATAATTCAAGCCCATTTGTTACCACCATGTTTAAAGATTCGAACCCACTGTATGAGTAGTGGGGAGCTGAAAAGTTCCTGGCTTTAAGAGTATTGCGAAAGGCCTGGTTAGAAGAGGCTCAACGTTCTGAGTTCTTTTACCATGTTTAGAAAAAAAATAAATTGAAGGACCACTATAATAAGTCTGTGAATCTGAAACGAGACTATGTAGACTAAAATCATAATTAACTAACCCTCATGTATTATCTGTTACCCAAAGCCAAAAACTTTTCAGTACCACCTCGTACAAATTTTTAGATGGATGCCTTCTGCCATAGCCTCATATGCCTCCAAGTTAAATATGACAAAATTAAATGTGATTCCTGTGGGAATGACCGTTCCTCTTCTTACATGTTATATATAATAATACATTCCTCGGTTTAATAGCACTACCTTGCCCTGGGTGATTTACAGGAGTACACTTTGTTGCAAACATTTAGTCCAGGACTTGCATCTAATCATAAATTCTTCACTTTCTCAGATGCTCTGATACCCTTCTTCATCAGAGTATGTTATATAACCAACTCAAAAATATTCGCTTAACCTTTATGTTTCCTTATAAAGGACTATAGTTGAATCGTCTTTTTTTTATCTATCATATCTCACTGATATATCCATGATCTTTTTCCATACTATCAAGTCAACAAATGACATTTAGTGATTTCATGGACAAGCACTACGTGTTTGTCATAGAACTTCCTTGGCAGAATATGTATATTTTCTCCTTTTGCCTTTCATCGTGTATTACCCAAGTCACTCAGAACGCCTTATGTTCTTAGTGACTTACTATAATAAATACAGCAAAGCATTACATTTAACACTTTCACAGTTCCACTAATCTCGTCTGCTACTTTATTTTATGAAGACGGAAGGTTACCATGCGAAGTTGACCTCGGCATGATTTGAACTGAAAACATCAATAACTGCAACAAATACGACAAATTAATTTCACTAACGCATATTGCGATTCTGCATATTGCCGCCATGTAGCTATCATAGACGATTCTTTAAAAATTATCATCCATTTCAATTTGACCTCCAAATCACGTTCTCATTTTAAAGAAGTCGTGATTGAGTAATATTAAAAAACAAAAGAACCAAAAAAAAAAACAGAAAAAAAAATTCCAGTAATTTCTAAATTTTTGTTATTTGTTGATGTAAAGGAAAAAAAATCCGTATAATTGATAATTCATAATTATTTGCTTTATTCTATTTATGATGTAGTATGAATCCATTCTTTTATTTTAATTTTTAGATAACATCATCATGTTTGTCCGAAGATAAATGCTTTCAGACGCCTCTCGTCGCTGCCATCGTCGGCGCAGATAGGAAAACACAACAACGACACACTATGAAGTTATACACATAGTAACATATTCACAAACGCACACATACACACTCTTCAACACATACGTCTCTGTCACTCTCAGTCTTTGAGTGTGTGTGTGTCTCTCTGTATATATATATATATATATATATATATATATACCTACACACTCAGACTAACACAAATACACATTTCCTAATAGAATCACATTTTTAATATACTGTCATTTCAGCTAACTGTTTATAACATTAGAACGTCGACACATAAATGGCTGATTGACCAATTGGAAACATCAATTTAGTAATTTTACCGCTGGGCCTAGTAAAGATGAAATGAAAGATTTCGATAGGTATAAAGCGATTTCATCATATAGACACATTTACATTTATTACCGCACGTGCAAATTGATCAGTGTGTATGAAAGGAAAGTAAATATGCAAAACATACATATACTATTAATGTTATTGAATTTCCATAATTTAGCTGTAATGCTAAACGAGTAATACCTTTGATAACCTGAGTGGAATATTTCAGTCCATAATGCGTTGAACAGATTTAAATATTATTTGCAGTATGTGTTGAGGGTGGTAGATTTACAACTAAGTTCACAAAACGGTTTCTAATCCAAGTAGAAAGTGAATTTACGTCAATTGCTCCCATTCTTCCCATTAAGAAGGCCATGAATGTCACACAGTCTTCTATAAAATATATTTGTTTTTTTTTTCCCTTTTTCTTGTGCAGCGAATTTTAAGAATGTGTTGTTTTGAATATTCTAAGTTTTGACATCCGACTGGTTTTGTTTCTGTCTTTCACTGCTCACCCCAATTGCTCCTTATTTTATAAAGATGGCCGAAGCCGCACTCGAATAAATCGCAACATTTTTTATGTGAAATAAGGCAGCGAGCTGACAGAATCATTAGCACGCCGGACATAATGCTTAACGGCATTTCGTTTGCTTTTACGTTCTGAGTTCAAATCCCGCTAAGGTTGACTTTGCTTTTCATCTCTCTGAGATCGATAAAATAAGTAGCAGCTGAGTACTGGGTCGATGTAATCGACTTATCCCTTACCCTGAATTTACTGGCCTTGTACCAGAATTTGAAATCAATATTCTTATTAGAAATAAGGCCGCGAGCTGACAGGATGGTTAGCACATCGGGCAAAATGCTTGGCGGCATTTCGTTCGTCTTTACGCTCTGACTTCAAATTCCGATATGGTCGACTGTGTCTTTCATCCTTCTGAGGTCGATAAAATAAGTGCCAGTTGAAGACTGGCGTCGATATCATCGACTTACTCCGCGAAAAAAAAAAAAACCCCAAAAAACTGCTGGCTTTGAGACCAATATTCTTATGAGAAGTAGCGGCCCAAGTGTATCTTTTTATCTTTTAGTTACGAAATCATGTAGCGGTTGACCCTATACAAAGGCTATGAGATTGGCCGGAGCAAAGTAAGAAGGTATGTTGAAATCGCAAAACTGGTCCGAATGTCGGGTGGTGTCATCAATCTGGCGACGGATTATGCCATGGCCCCGATAGAATTTAGAAGGTAAAGGGCCAAAACAAGTGCAGCAAAGTATCCTGTTCAGTGTCTTTATAGTTCTGTCAATCCACTGCATTTTTCATCGATCCCTCAAGACTTGAAAGGCGGATTTGACCTCAGCAGGTAATAAAGTCAGAATCCAGGGAACACTGAAATAAAATTTGTCAAAAAAACCCCAGGTGTGTGTGTGTGTGTGGTCTCCGCCATTTGATGATAGGAATTTGGTCATTTCATCAACTGAATAACGTGTACCTGAATTAATGAGCAAATAGTTGAGTATTCCGCAGACATGAGTACAGTTAATGTAATTCCAAATCAAAATGAGCATGACATAATGTGTAACAAAGCCGTACCTTTTCGATTACTGGAACAATCCACTGAGATACTTTACGGTTTCCGTCTACCGAAGATACCACGCAATGGGTTCGAATTTAGGAAACGAACTTCTTTAATACTTTGTCATCTTCAACCTATAGGATTTATCATGAATTTAAATGAAAAAAGGCAAAAAATATTATTTCAGTCCCACTATTCGTATGTTAAATTTCGATGTTCATATCTAATTAGGACACAAAAATAGTATATTACTTAGAAACATATATAGATAGGTACTAAGTTATTGGGACCTAACCACTGTGTGTTTTTAAAGGTGGTGCATCCATCTTCCTCTCGGGCTTACTGCAGATTGGCAGTCAAACTGACAACGACAGATACATGTTTGGCTTTCCTAGAACGTTTTCGAACTCGGACCGTGTAGCATGCGAAGCTCACTTGTTAAGTACAGAACCATGCCTACGTATTCACAGATTTCTTTTTTATTAGAAATCTATTTACAATAGAAATTGATATTGAACGAATCAAACGTTATGTATAACATATTTGATATATTCCCAGGCCAGCCGAAATATTTATGTAATGTTGCTTAATACATTGTGTGAATGGCTACCAGTGAAC
>NC_142934.1:72884442-72904442 GCF_046866305.1 Octopus bimaculoides | reverse complement strand
ATAATGCCAATGTTTCTTATAACTTATCCTTCCATAGTTATTAGTCCACCTCTATCACGTTTACTCCACCTACTCCCCTACGTTCTTTTACGTCACTATGTAATTTTTCTCCAGTTTATAAAATTACCTTCTGTCTTTTTGTTTTTCCCTTCCACCCCTCTTCATTCCTTTCCTTCACTTCCTAAACATCTCTCGCTCTATCGAGCCCCTTTCCCGATCTCTAACATGTAATAAGTTTTTTTTCTTTTCTAGATGTAATATTTTCAATAAAATCATCTTTCATGTTGAAAATATTTGCATAATTCCTATCTTCTGAATATTCCCATCATGAAATCAGATGCGGCAAATCTTTTTAATAACCTACAATGTAGGATTTAATATGAAGCAGTTCATATTCATTGCGCTTTCTAATGCAGTTCTTTCACCTCTATTTTCTGAGATAAAAACCAACATTTGCTGTAAGATCAGTTCTCGCAGGTTTCCTTTATTCTTCTCTTCCAACATCTTCCGTTTGTTTGATTCTAATATGGCATGCTGTTTTAAGCTTTGAACCACGAACAACTGGCAAGAAGCAAAGAGAGAGATCCAGTTTATCGATCAAGCGAGGTAACCTCTACGAGAATCAACAAAGGAGTTTCTACAGGAATCGACGAAGGACCCCTGGTCATTATGACTGTTGCATTAGCGAGGTGTTGACATTACACCTAATAAACACAAGATATAAAAACCTATGAAAAATAGATTAGAAGTCTTTTAGTGTGTTTGGAAGTGGAACGTCAGTTAACTCAAAATGGAAAGATCAGAGGGAGAAAGGGTGGGGGTTAAAGCGAGGGAGAGAGAGAGAGAGAGCAAGTTAAAAACAAAGACATGGAAGGGGTGAGAGAACGGGAGAAAAAGAGAAAAACAATTTTATCTTAAAGTTTTACTTACGAAGCAAGTTCTGTGTGCAGCACGCAAACATTCACGCTCCCCTCTCTCTCTCTCTCTCTCTCTCGCTCGCTCGCTCCCTCTCCCTGATACACAGATTCACATACACAAGAAGAACCGTTCATGTATGTATATATTTACGTATGTATGTAGCTAGGTATGCATGTATGCAAATATGCACACACACACACACACACACACACACACACACACACACACATATATATATATAAATGTATGTATAAATACACACACACACACACACACATACACACATGTATATAGATAGATAGATACACACACGCACACACATATGTGTGTCTGTCTATCTATCTATCTATCTATCTATCTATCTATCTATCTATCTATCTATCTATCTATCAAAATACTCCGCGTTACAGGTGCAGTGAATAAAAAAGAATGTTATGAGATGCGTTGACTTTTTAGGCTTGGAAATAAACATATGGCAAAATGAAAATTCTATAGCTTTTCCAATGAATTTTGTCAAATTCCAAACAACTAAATTATTAAACAGGTATTTCTGACTTAATCCTCTTTAAAAACATACATGTATGTTTTGGATGCTTTTGGTAAAATCGAGTTCAAGGAAGCCATCCTCATTTACCATCATAGACCAGAAATCAAAGGTGGAACCGAAATGAATAGCACGAACTAACTTGTCTAACTACCACTTTTACTTACCTTTCACCGGCTTATATTTTCTCAACGTTCTAATGTATTTCACACACGCACACACAAATGCACACATACATGCATAAACTCACAAGCATACGTTCACGACATACATATATCTGTTCCAGCACAGTATCAGTCTTCCAAATTCCACTCGCAAAGTATTTCCTACTCCGAAGGCACTCGTCCAGCGAATCACACAGTGTAGTCAAAACGGGAATCACGTTCGTGGAAAGCAAACTTCTTAACCACGCCGCTATGAATGCACAGTTGACGTGTAGAAACATTTTAAGGAAAATCGAAATTATAATAGTATAAGTTTTGAAAACGTAATACCATTAAATAAGTAAATGAAATAATTATGTGTACACACAATGAAATGGAATAAAGCTTTTGCGTTTAATCTTTAGGGAATGTAATGAAATGCATTTTGCATTGCAAGCTGGTAAATAGTTTTGGACAGAAAGTGTATTAACACTGGTTCGTTATCTGTCAGAGAATTGTAAGGATAATTATGTGCTTTAGAGAATTATTTCATTTTCCCTCCTTATCAAACGTTCTGAAAAGGCTCCAGTAAGAATTAAATTGAAATACATGAATTTTGCGTTAAGCACCTAGCTCAGGCACTTGTACAAGAAAATAGAAATTGCCAACGTGGCATGTAGGCTCTGCATTTACAGGCAAATGAATGCTGTTATTTTGTAGAAGTTGATAGATTTCTACATGGTAGAAATAGAAAAGATCCCATTTATTTTTATTACTTTATCAGTTGACATCCGTTTTGGGACATTTGAAACAGTTTACATTTATCTAGCTTTTGATAGTAGTAGTTAGTACTAAGCATGATAGTAATAGTAGTAAGTATTAAATCAAACAACTGTAGTTTATTATCTTCAAATATATCTTCTTATTCAAAATGCCCTATTGGCATTCAATTTGGGGCTAAGTGCGTGAGATTTAAATTTAACAATGAAATCAATATAATCAATAATGTGTTAGTCAGTAATATATAACACATCCTTTTATTTTAGATCTATCAATTTTGTTTTATCAAACACCTAATGCTAATTGATTGCAAACGGATATCAATCTGTGAAGCGGACGCAGATAAAGGAGTGTGATGTATCAATGCAATATTGTTGTGTTTACCTAATATGTTTAAGTAGATGTTTATCGTTATCAACAGAATTAGTAACTCAAGGCAATCTGGAAAGAATGTATTATATATGATGCTGTACATTATAGTATATTTATCTATTTACAGAAATGTTGTTACACTAAAAATACAATATCACAAATGCTCGATATTAGTTTTCGAATGAAATATAAGAAAAGTTTTGAGAAATACAATTTATTTCTCTTACAAGGCATAAGTTAGATTTTCTTTTATGAATTGGCCAGGAAAAGAGAGCCACAGCTATAACCTGTTTCAAGACTCCGAAAGAAATGTGTAAAATGAAGGACATCACCGAAAAACCGGAGATCTGGCCGGAAGACGTGCAACAGAGCTAAAGTTACCCACTCTACAGTCAGGTAGTAATCAAACTGCGTAATAGATTAAATCTAACATTAAAGAAGCAATTTCACCAACAAAATTCTACACAGATTCTCACTACTAAACTTGGGTCTCACTGAAAGTTTTATTCATCTAAGGCTGTTGTGGAAAACGTTTGACCACATTTATCCGCCATGGAAGTGACCCTGAAATACCATAGTCGCGAAACAAACTCTAAATATTTAAACTACATCAAGTTTGTACTCTATTGTATAGAAGACTGTATAGTTGATTGAATTCACCTTTCCATACTACTATGTATCTACAACGAAAATATGATAAATATGGAAATTGAATGCGATACGAGGTGAAAAAAATGTAATGAGGTAATACCAAAATCCGAGACTTGCTTCTGTACGGTTGTCTTCGTCTGCTTTTACTTTCTGCAGATGGCCAAGAAACCCAAGCGATATATTTTCTACTTCTCACTGTTACAAATTATTTCAGCATTCCACGAATTCTTCTTTTGGTTTCATGTTACTGTCGGAGATCTTCATTAGTTCCTTCTGATTCTGGGATTTAAACTGACGTTTAGTTTGGCACTGTTCACTCTGATGCCGTTTACAATATAATAATTCGTTTTGCTCTTGACACAAAGCCTGAAATCAAGGTGGAAAGCAGAGCAGATGATTACATCGACGTCCATGCTGAACTGGTACTTAATTTATCAACCTCAAAAATAAGAAAGGTAAAGTCAGCCTTAGCGAAATTTGAACTCAGAACGTAAAGCGGGATTTCTCCTGGCTTTGGGGAAACACAGGCGTGATTGTGCAGTAAAAAGTTTGCTTCCCAAATACATGGTTCCGGGTTCAGTGAGGCACCTTGGGTAAGTGTCTTCTACTATAGCTGACCAAAACCTTCTGAGAGGATTTGATAGACGGAAACTGAAAGAAACCCGTCATATCTATCTATCTATCTATCTATCTATCTATCTATCTATCTATCTATCAGCGACTTTGTGTCTGTGGTTGTCCTCCACAACTACTTAACAACCGGTGTTGGTGCGTTCACATCCTCGTAAAGTAGCGGTTCAGCAAAAGTGACAATAAAAGTACTGGGGTCCTCGCGTTCGACTAAATTTCTTCAAGGTGGTGCCCCAGTATCGCCGCAGTCTAAAGACTCAAACAAGTATAAAGCACCTTATCTATATAATCCATTCTGCTATAGACACAAGGCCTAGGATTCTGGGGCTAAAGGGATAATCGACTACATCGCCCCCCCCCCAATGCTCAACAGTTACTTATTTCATCGACCTCTAAAGGACAAAAGGCGAATTCGACATTGTCGGAATTTGAACTCAGAAATTAAAGACGGACGAAATGCCTCTAAGAATTTTGTCCGGTGTGCTTTATAATATAATATTAGTTTCAAATTTTGGCACAAGGCCAGCAATCTCGGATTAGTGGGTAAGTCGATTAGATCAACTTCAGTACTCAACTGGTACTCATTTTATCGATCCCGAAAGGATGAAAGCAAAGTTGACCGCGGTGGAATTTGAACTCAGAACGTAAAGACTGACGAAATACCGCTAAGCATTTCGCCCGGCATGCTAACGTTTCTCGCAGCCCGCTGCCTTCTTATAGTATAATATTAACAGACTTGTAAGGCGGCGAATTGGCAGAACCGTTAGCACGCCGGGCGAAATGCTTAGCGGTATTTCGTCTGCCGTTACGTTCTGAGTTCAAATTCCCCTAAGGTCGACTTTGCCTTTCATCCTTTCGGAGTCGATAAATTAAGTACCAGATGCGTACTGGGATTCATCTAATCGACTGGCCTCCTCCCCTCAAAATTTCGGGCCTTGTGCCTAGAGTAAAAAAGAATATTAACAGACTTGTAGTATGGGTGCAAATTGCAGAGAAGCTAACTTCAACATTCGAAAGTAAGTTGTCCCTAAAACAGTACCTAACCCACCTGCAATAGGGATCGATAATTAATCATTAAAAACAAATATCAACCATAATCTTGCGTCATACCTAATACATACCTGCAATCAATTCGTGGTTTTCTGCTTTTACAAAAAAAAACAAGAAAAAAACAGTTTTTGATCCCAGAACTTCATATCACGATAAGCTCAACTAATTATAATATATGAAAAATCTCGAAGATAAATAACAGAGAAGAAAAGAAAGAGAAAGCCATAGTAAACGTGTATGTATGCGCAAATGCGTGTACATGTGTGTATGTATGTGTATGTGTGTGTGGTTATGTTTTTCCCTTTACTCGAATGTGAGTACGCGAGTACATTATGTGCAATTACGCTTACCATGTTGAAAATAATTGAAGTCATGTCTATAGATGAAACCTTATTTAATAATTCATTTATTTGAATATGTCGTCCAAAAAATGCAAAATCGAAGTTCAACTATGTATCATCTTTGGCATGCATAACACAGCATGCAATAACAATATATTTCAAAATACGTGTTTAAAATAAAATAACTACTTTTATGCTATATCATAGAGCTTTTGTCAAATTTTAATTATAATCCATAACATGCATGTATGTCCACACAAAAACACAGAGGTATGTATATATATATATATATATATATATATATATATATATATATATATATATATATATATATATATATATATATATATATATGTGTATATATATATATATATATATATATATATATATATATATATATATATATATATATATATATGTATATATATATATAAACATATATACATGCATATACATACATACATATATACATACATACATATATATATATATATATATATATATATATATATATATATATATATATATATATATATTTCAGGATTAAATAAAAAGACAACAAAAGGACATACATACACACATCACATATATACGTATATTAATATATGCAGACATATATAAGTAAGATTATACGGGTGTTTGTGTGTGTATGTGTGTATAAATTGAACAGTTAAGCTCATTTAAAGAACAGGCATACAAACACGTACGCATGCGCACACACACATATTATATGCAATACATATAACTGATATCTTAACATATTTCTTCCGTTTTTATGTTTTCGAGTGTCTATATACTGGCTTCAAATTTTGGCACAAGGCTAGAATTTGGTGGGAGGGGATAAGTTAATAACATCGACCGCAGTGTTTTAGTTGTACTTATCTTATCGATCCCAGAAGATAAAAGCAAAGTTGGCCTCGGTGGAATTTGAACTTAGTACATGAAGACAGACTAAATGCTGCTGAGCAATTTGCCCGGCTTACTAATGATTCCGCCAGGTCTCTGTCTTCAGTGTTCATTTATTAATAGGCAGAGGAATCTATGTGTGTTTATATATTTCTACTCTAGGCACCTGGCCCGAAATTTTGGGGGAGAGGGCCAGTCGATTAGATCGAACCAGTATGCAACTGGTACTTAATTTATCGATCCTGAAAGGATAAAAGGCAAAGTCGACCTCGGCGGAATTTGAATTCAGAACGTAAAGACAGACGAAATACCGCTAAGCATTTCGTCCGGCGTGCTAACGTTTCGGCCAGCTCGCCGCCTTACAAATTTGTTATTATATTATATGTACACACTCACAAACATACACGCGTGCACACATACGCATGCACAAACACACACGCATGTACACACACGCGAACTGTCATGGTAGAAATTCAATTTTAAAAGACGTTCTAATTACCCAAAAAATGTTTTGTACCTGAAGGCCTACTCACGGATGGTTAAACGCATAATTCCATCAGCCCTCACCTTCCCTTAAACACCGCTATGATCTATGTTCACAGTTGTGGTTTTTACTAGTGGGTTAAAAATCCTCGGTAAGTTGGCACAGTATTCTTCATTGATGATGTGGCTGTTTTGAAGATAGTCAATAAACGCAATGCCTTTTGCTTCTCAACAAACCGAAGCCGTCTCCTTCCCTTCTTCGGAGCTGTGGAAGTGAACACCCATCCTGGCTTAAGAAACATTCAAGGAAACCAGCTGGATCTACCTCAAACAATCTCAGATTTTCCCGTGATGTGATGAGCCTGGTACGCTTTTGATCCGGTGTCAGAAGACGTGGCAACAGAAACCTTCGTCATGCCCACTTTATTGTTCAGTATTTTCTCAACCTTCTTACGGGATATGCTAATAGCATTGTCTATTTGATTTATAGTCAATCGCCTATCACCATGTGTTTAACACTATCAATGTTTTCCTCGGTGGTAGCAGCCGCAAGATGTCCAGACCTTGGGTCATCTTCAAGACTCCTCCTCCTCTTAAAATTCAACTGCCCACATTTACACTGTTGATAAAGCTGCAGCGCCGTTCCCTAATGTAGCAACCACGTTAGCATGAATGTCGTTGGGGCTAACCCCTTTTTCTGCAGGTACTTGATAACACCCCAATGCCAAATTCTGTTCATTTTCAAAAAAAGCCGCTACCAGTTACGTTTGAATTCTTCTTTGAACAGTCAGGTGCCAGTTTACCGCGAAAGAAACAATGCATTTATTAACAAGAAGGGCTGAAATTAATGCATACAAGATTTCACAGCTCTAGCATCACTCATTCACAGTCAGCTCGTGTACTTTTCAATCCATCCTCGCATATGTGCATATATATGCATGCGTTAGTTGTTTGCTACGTGCGTATCAGTTTTGGTGAGAATTCTATACCGAATTAATTTCTCATCATTAAATAGAAAGCTACTATTTCCAGAAGTCGCAATTTAATTGGACGTCCCAAATATATAACAGCGATGTCATATTGTGTTTTAAAACAAATCATTTGCTAAAACTTAAATTATTCTCGTCTACTCAAACAGTCTGAAAAATAATTGATTGAAGAATAAAGAAGTTATAATTGATTGGTGATGATAATGTCTAATTCTCGTCTAATTCTCGTAAATATGTCCACTGTTCTAAGTTTAATCATCCAAGTAATAAGGTTTCAATCGACGATCAGTTGCAAAATAAGAAAAAAGTAAATAACAATAAAAAAAAACCCAGAAACTCTAGTCAACATGATCAAATGTCAATGGTCGGATGATGAATAACAACTTTTTATATCACATTCGGCGAACGATGCCGTTGTTGAGTATATATTTTCAAGAGATCAATCGTTGGTTCAGCCGTGATTTTCATAGAGTTTGAGCTTAATGTGAAACGCTTCAATGTAAATGATCTCTGAAGAAACAAAAAAAAAAAAAAAAAAAAAAAAACCTTGGATGCATCAAAATTAGTCAAGTTTGCATAAAAAAGCACTAAGTGGAAACGTCGAATTAATTAATAAAAGTCATACGCGCAGAATTGTGACTTTTTCCTTTTTTTTTTCTTATTGGAGCATGAGGTAAGGTAAACTTAACAGCGTGTCATTTTCGTAAACATGCATCTACATTCTTGTGGTGGAAAGCAGATAATATATTTTACGCTCTGATGTATGTAAAAGGAGATCAACAGACCTATTTTCAGTGTTTGATATTATTTACGTGGTATCCCCTTGCAAACACTTTACACAAAAGAGATAGCTATTTCTTTATAATGTTAGGCGGAGTTGTAAGTTTAAATTTGAAATCTAGGAATAAGGAAAAAATTGCTTAGAATACAGATACTTAATTATTTTGTTACTTACTTATTACGGAATTCTTAAAATTTCAAACACATTCTAACCCCACATTAATAGATATCTTTTATCTCCAGATTGTCTGAATCGTTAGCGAGTCTGATAGAATGTGTCTCAATATTTGTCATCAGTTTCTATGGCCCGAGTTCAAATCATACTGTTGTCATATTTGCCATTCATCTTTTCGAGGTCGGTAAAAAGATTATCAATCTAAGTGGTGAGTTGGTGGAACTATTAGACTATCGGAACTTATGCTTTCTTCTACTTGTTCTGGTACTTTGTGTTCCGAGTTAAAAATCTCGCTATGGCTTACTTTGGTCGTAGACTTAATCTGTCGTCTGGTTTAACATCACTTTGCACCTTGGCTTAATCCATCTCTTTTAAGAGCATTCAGATAAGACCCCCCCCCCATTTGAGGATACTGCACCCGCTCTCACCCATGTGAGTCATGGGATCTTTAAATGGTCGCGAATACTGCCTTCTAACTTGAATAAAACCTGGCACTCCGTCGGTTATGGTGAGGAGAGTACCTGTTGGTACAATCAACGGAACAGCCTTTTTTGAAATTAACGTGCAAGTGGCTGAGCGCTCCACAGACACGTGTACCCTACACGTAGCTCTCAGGGAGATTCAGTATGAAACAGAAATTAAAACAAAAAAGACTGGCCCTTTGAAATATATTTACTACTCATTTTTGACAGCTGAGTGGACTGGAGTAACGTGAAAAAAACAAAAGGTATCAAGCAGCGCCGAGAATCGAACTCATGACCTTACGATGGGGGAACCGAATACTCTAACCACTAAGCCACGCGCTCCGCTATCATATTTAAAGGAGAAGAATATCCTAATATGACATATTAGGTGGGATGCTTCTTATGTTTACTGATGCTTATTAAATTTCTTTTTATACGCATTCGTTCACTTAACAAATAGCTCTTCAGGTTTCATCAAGCTTAATAAAGTTAACAGTTAACATCTCGTCTTTGAAGATTTATACGTAGTGGCCTTTATACTCCATAAAAATAATAAAATAAAAATATGAAAAAAATCCTTTATAAAATCATAAATTATGAAAATGTGCAACACGAATATGTTTTATCACAGGTTAAATGCATAAATTACGTTTGTAATACTGAGTATTGTGCATATGATACGTTGTAAACCACATTTTGCTTACCAACCACATGGTTCCGGGTTCAGTCCCACTGCGTGGCACCTTGGGCAAGTGTCTTCTACTATAGCCTCGGGCCGACCAAAGCCTTGTGAGTGGATTTGGTAGACGGAAACTGAAAGAAGCCCGTCGTATGTATATATATATATATATATATATATATATATATATATATATATATATGTGTGTGTGTGTGTGTGTGTGTGTGTGTGTATATGTTTGTGTGTCTGTGTTTGACCCCCCAACATCGCTTGACAACCGATGGTGGTGTGTTTACGTCCCCGTAATCTAGCGGTTCGGCAAAAGAGACGATAGAATAAGAATAAGTGCTGGGGTCAATTTGCTCGACTAAAGGTGGTGCTCCAGCATGGCCGCAGTCAGATGACTGAAACAAGTAAAATACTCTAGAAACTAACCTATATTGCACTTCTGAAGCATCTCAGTGCACCTTGCAGCACATTGAAGTTTGGTCATTGAAGGCGTATACAAGGGATCACATTAATATTTACATAAAAATGTGTATATCACAGTTTTATAAAATATGTGACTTATACAAATTATATACAGACTCGATGGAAACACGTATGCATATAAACTGGTCTTTGTGTTTATACAAGTCCATACAGACACACACATGCATAACACAAACATAAAACACTCAAGCATATATGCATACATATATATTCAAACACATACACGCGCACTGGCTCACAGACACAAACATACGTATATATATACATACATATCTATATCTATCTATCTATCTATCTATCTATCTATCTATCTATCTATCTATCTATCTATCTATCTACATACATACATACTTACATACATAATACAAACATACATACATACATACATATACTTACTTTCGTTCGTACAAATGCAGTCATAAATACATGCGAAATTACGTATTTGCGACGAAAATATGGAAACACTTTTTTTTATACATACATGATTATTTTAGCATAAACCTCATCCTTCTTCTTCTTCTTCTTCTTCTTCTTCTTCTTCTTCTTCTTCTTCTTCTTCTTCTTCTTCTTCTTTCTCCACCTCCTTCTCCTCTTCCTCCTCCCCTTCTTTTTGTTGTTGTTATTGTTGTTATTATACTGCATGTTGCTAATATGTTTATGAATGTTGAAAATGTTTTGTTCATCATGTTTATATGTTAGTTTTTTAGTCATTTAGTCAGCATGGTGCTAAATGACATTACTAAATACCCTTTCTCCAAATTATTAAAAGAGTAATAACTTTTCTAATAATAACGCTACTACTATAACAATGATATTAATAAAATAATAATTAAATATGAAACAAATTATGTAAGATAGAGAAAAGAGCATACATACAACAACAAACATGAAAGAAAGAATATACCACTGAGGTAGAAACATTATTTAGTTCCGATTAAGAAAAAATATTTATGACCAAAACAAGAGAATGTTGTGTGAAGTGAAGAGGCGTGCTGAAAGTAAAGAAAAATCTAAGAAAATAACAACTATGTTCTCATGATTATTAAAATTGACAATAATAATTCGTGTATTCAATTAGTTTCAATTTCATGATAAAGGGAATATAGCCAGCGTGACCTGACATAATTTTTCTTTTTGTCTTCGTTACTCGACGAGGTTACAGTCTCGGAATGGGTGCAGACTTGTGGTTAAGAACGTTCATCCAACGACGATAGGGTTTCAGGTTTTATCTCAATACGAATCGCGTTAAATGACTTTTACCACAGCTTTTGGTCAACCGACCGTTGTAAGTGAATTATAGGAAATTGTGTGGAGTGAAAACGTAGATGCACCGTTTCTTTCTTTGGGATGAGGAACTAATGACTTAATTGGCTGACCGGGCTTAGCTACACAACCCGGCCCTTGCTTCAGTTTAGAGGTGTCCGTTCTGTTGTATGCATAAGGGTTAGGTGGTCACCTGTCTGAGTGAAACTTTCTCACACTGGCATCAAAGGCCCTGAAAATTGCAGTATCTTTCATCATCTGATAGAGTAAAAACAGCACGCGTTTGTAACTGAAGAAGTAGCAGACTAACAATTCTAGTTGGATCATTTATTGGTGAACTATTTACTGTTGTACAATACATACACACATGTCCGTATCTACGTATACGAACATACACACATACATACTTACAGATAGAATGAATTTTTAGTAACCATTAACTTAATTTTAATTTAATTTAAGGTATGGATGACTTAAGTTTACTTTAACCTCCTCATTCTTATAAACACAAAGTTAATAACTAACTCGCTTTGTGATCACGAGTGCACCAAACCTCACGTGTGCATATGTTCACATTTTTGTGGATGCTTCCATGCAGCTTGCCCGAGGGCGTTTATACATCCATATCTGTTACCGGTTATTTTTAATACTTTTTCTCGCTGGATTGCGTGTTCGTTTCTCTTTTTGTCATCTGTGATTTTATTTCCGATCTTCTATATAAATGAAGATATTTCCTCCGTCTGGGTGATTTTCTCTCTACAAAACAGAAAGTTACATTGTGGAACAGTCATTTTAACGAGTTTTATCTATTTATTTATCACCCGACGCGATACATCTGCACCACCGGATGCTCCTGAACCAGTTGCTGAGTGTCCCATCCAAGAGGAATCGATACTAGAAGTGTCGAAACAATTGTGATGAGAAATAATAAATTCTTGTATATTACATCTTCTGTCTTTCATTTGTTATATATATATATATATATATATATATATATATATATATATATATATATATATACATATATATATATATATATATATATATATATATATATATACATATATATATATACACACACACACACACGCACACACACGCACACACACACACACACGCACACACACGCACGCACGCACACACACACACACACACACACACACACACACACACATATGTATATATATATATATATATATATATATATATATATATATATATATATATATATATATTCAAATTACGGCTTGTATATACTATAATAGCTAATATAAATTTGGATTGGTTTGTCGCTTGGTTGATTCTCCAGTCCAGTCACAGTTTACATCGTATACAGAGAAGTGAAAAGAGAAAGTAAAAGAGAAATACAAAGGGAGTTAACATAAGATGTGCTGGATGGATAGAGATAAAGAACCATAGAAACAGAAGAGGAGTTGGGGAAGTAAAGAAACAGAGTAGTTATGGGAGGAAGCTATGCACGAAAAATTTGTTCTGTTTAATTTTGTTTTAAAGAATTTTTTCTTTTGAAAATTAATATCCATTTATTTATTTTGTAAAAAGGCCAAAAATCTTTATATAAGTTAAGTTACCTTTATTGGTTATACATCATACTTTTTTTTAATATTATTCATAAGTTACCCTACTCTATCATATGATGGATTAGTATATGTGTGTAAATATATATATATATATATATATATATATATATATATATATATATATATATATATATATATATATATATATATTCATCTTTTCAACTATGCACAAAATAACAAAGTATGAGAACAAACTACTTTGGATTTCCCAATCTTTTCTTATTCCCAATTTTTTACCTTCATTTCTTAATATTTGATATGAATATACACATCAAAATCTGTTGTATTTTATAAAAAAGTCACCGAATGTAACAATTGTAAAATATAAAACAATCTTAAAACACACCTTCGTGCTGTTTCCATCATTATGTTTTAGGTATAACTTTTGATTTCTATGAATTCGTAACTCCTTTTCAACTCTCTCTCTTTCTCTCTCTCTCCCTCTCTATCTATCTATGATCTTGATTACTGGGGATCCATAAAGAATCGAATCATATCAAAGTGAATCATGCCGCAAGGGTTGACTAGACAGAAAGTAAAGTCTCTTACAGCTGTTTCTAGAATAGCTAAGTTGTTGGCACTCCGTCGCTTACGACGTCGAGGGTTCCATTTGATCCGATCAACGGAACAGCCTGCTCGTGAAATTA
Source organism: Octopus bimaculoides (assembly GCF_046866305.1). Classification (NCBI taxonomy): domain Eukaryota; kingdom Metazoa; phylum Mollusca; class Cephalopoda; order Octopoda; family Octopodidae; genus Octopus; species Octopus bimaculoides. The sequence continues at coordinate 72,890,537 of NC_142934.1, read as the reverse complement.
ACGTGCAAGTGGCTGAGCACTCCACAGACACGTGTACCCTTAACGTAGTTCTCGGGGATATTCAGCGTTACACAGTGTGACAAGGCTGACCCTTTGAATTACAGACACAACAGAAACAGGAAGTAAGAGTGAGAGAATGTTGTGGTGAAAGAGTACAGTAGGGTTCGCCACCATCCCCTGCCGGAGCCTCGTGGAGCTTTTAGGTGTTTTCGCTCAATAAACACTTACAACGCCCGGTCTGGGAATCGAAACCACGATCCTATGACCGCGAGTCCGCTGCCCTAACCACTGGGCCATTGCGCCTCCACTATGAAGAAATAAATAAAGTAGAATAAACGAATGTGGTGATAGGTTACTTAAAACCAGGAACTTTTCATCTCCCCCTTGTATCAGTTTCTATGAACGTCCCCTCACTACAAACTAGTCACTATCTACACTCATGCATTTACTACTCTATACCTGCACGTTAATTTCACGAGCAGGCTGTTCCGTTGATCGGATCAACTAGAAACCTCGACGTCGTAAGCGACGGAGTGCCAACAACAACAACATTTCTTCATAGTTTTTTTCGTAGATTCTTCCTCCACTTCATTAATTCGTATTTCTACACCTGGTTTATAGCTTATGTAATATTTACTCACTTGCAGCAAAATTATTAAATAAATAACGTCAAGTGTTTCCTGGTTTATAATTTACTGAACACCTATTATAATGAAAAACTAGTTAAACTAAATTTATATAATTACCTTACTAGATTTCTTTTCTCAGCATTTTTATTTAGTACAGTAGCTATTATTCATTATTACTTTATTCATAATATCCTTATATGTTGTAGTTCGCTCTATTTTATATATTTATTCTCAATAAACTTACACTTTCAGTAATACTAATAGTGGTTTCAAATTTTGTCACAAGGCCAGTTCGGGATAGTGGGTATGTCGATTACCTCGACCCCAGTGTCCAACATGTATTTATTTGATAGACCTCGAAAGGATGAAAGGCCAAGTCAATCTTGGCGGAATTTGAACTCAGAATGTAAGCATGGACGAAATGCCGCTAAGCATTTTGCCCGGCGTGCTAACGATTGTGCCTGCTGAATGCCTTAAACAGTAATATTAATAGTCTTTTCTATTATAAGCAGAATGCCTGAAATTTGTGGGGATGGGGTAAGTTGATCACATCGACCCCAGTACTTCACTGGTACTTGTTTCACCAATCCCGAAAGGATAAAAGGCAAAATCGACCTCGGCGGTATATGAACTCAGAACGTAGCAGCAGACAAATACCGCTAAGCATTTTGCCCGGCGTGCTAACGTTTCTTATTTCTTTACTGCCCACAAGGGGCTACACACAGAGGGGACAAACAAGGACGGACAGAAGATTAAGTCGATTATATCGACCCCAGTGCGTAACTGGTACTTATTTAATCGGCCCCGAAAGGATGAAAGGCAAAGTCGACCTCGACGGAATTTGAACTTAGAACGTAACAGCAGACGAAATACCGCTAAGCATTTCGCCCGGAGTGCTAACGTTTCTGCCAGCTCGCCGCCTTCCTCTTACAATATAATATTCTTTTCTACGCTAGGCACAAAGCTCGAAATTATTGGGGAGGGGGGCTAGTCGATTAGATCGACCCCAGTATGCAACTGGCACTTATTTCATCGACCTCCCGAAAGGATGAAAAGGAAAGTCGACCTCAGCAGAATTTGAACTCAGAACGTAAGCACGGACGAGATGCCACTAAGCATTTTGCTTAGCGTGCTAACAATTATGCCTGCTCGCCGCCTTAAACAATAGTGTTAATAATACCACAGACTTCTATAGCTTTCGCCTCTAAAACCAGTTGAAGTTTAACTCTTCCTCCACCGCCTCCCATACAGATTCATTCTACTAATGGGCTATAGTTTAAATAATCCATTTATCTTATTTTATGCACAACTCCCTAACTCCCGCTTGGCCATCCAATAAACCTAGCCAACACTGGTGTGTCAACAATACACCTTGGTTCCTGCATTGCATCTAATCTTTATCATTTCTTATCAATGGAGTTCCCTGCTTAATTATCCCTCAGTATATATGTTTTATGACTGTGTCTGTGTGTCTGTGTGTGTGAAGACAAAAGAGGCGGTGACAGGAGACCGGGATACTCTCACTTTAGAAGATTTGCATGGGGTTTCACGAAGTGGTTGGAGCGATACCACAAGTGCATTGAAGTAAGCGGATCCTGTTTGGAAATAGATCAGATGATTGTACTTTCTTTGAAATTAATAAATGTTTCCTCTCAAAACTTCTGAAAACTTCTGGAATACACCATATATGTGCCTGTATTCAGTTGTATGCACAAAATTGTAATTCCTTCTAATCACAATACATACCGAGACTATGTTATTACTGACGAGGTGTAACAGATTAAACCATATGTACATAGTCATCTCTTGCTTACAACAGCGATCAGGTCGTCTTTTTGCTTGCATGTAAATTAACTTCAGAATTTATTCATGATATTTTGAAATTATGCAAATTCATGCCGTTGGCCTCGAGTTATTTTGTTTGTTTCTTCATTATTTTTAAGTATGCAAATTACCTTTGGCCAGACAGGAAACTAATTTTTTTTTTCTATATGAGAAATATAATTTCTGAACAGCAAGCATTTTTCATGAGCACAATGGTGATTGTGACGACATCTAACAGCGTAAAGCATTTGTATATAGTCAATGTTTACTATAAAGATCAGACAGCGCTCGCCCTAAAATGTAGGTTTATTATTTATATATATATATATTTATAATCATAAATATATAGGGATTGACAGTAATCTGCTTCTCCGACATACTGAGAATTCAGAAATAGCAGTCAAAGAACTACTGATTTCAAAACTACAAATTATTACTTCAGATTGATAGCGATATTTTTGATAGCGATACTAATTGACGATTCCCTGCCCTGCATATATATATATATATATATATATATATATATATATACATCGTAAAATATATTTGCCAACTCAATGTGGCGGTCCCATAGACGACGATGTTACTGTTGTTTTTAGCCCCAGGCAACTATATATTCAACGATTCCGTACTGGTACTGTTTATCTCTCGCTCAGAGATTTACTATAGCGTATATATATATATATATATATATATATATATATATATATATATATATACAAGGTACGTAAGATATTTGAGGACAGAAAAAAAACAGCTATATAATAACAGATAAACCAATTCAAATCTTCTGCTGGATTTTTCAGTTTAAGAGCCTTTTAGATTTAATGTAGTGATTTTCTTTTGCTTTTTCTGACAAATTGATGTCTTCGTGGACAACATTTCTGACTGTTACTTTTGACACATGGAAATCTTTTGCCATTGACTTTATGGACTTTCTGAGATTGTAATCAATGGTCTGCTGAACTTGCCGGATAAATTCAGGTGTTCAGCTGACTTCAGAGCGTTTAGAATGCTTTTTATGCTTTGATACTGGTGGTACGTTTCCATCTTCAGTCTCTAGCTCCTTAAAACTTTGTAGACGAAAGATCTGGCAACTTTTAAAAAACGCTATGCTCAGCCTTTATAATTACAATAGCAGCTTACCTTTTCATTTCTTCAATAAGCTGAGATTCTAACATTATTATTTTCTGAAACAAAGATTATACAGAATTAGCAAAAAATGCAGCAGTGATCCAAAAATGGTATGTCCTCAAATACCTTACGCACCCTGTATATATATATATATATATATATATATATATATATATATATATATATATATAGATAGATATATGTTGTTGTACGTGGGGATGGTCATATTGCCAGTTTAGCCAATAAAAACACACGCACTGTATATTTGGTGTGAATTTACTTCAGCTTTATATTACATTACATTACATTAATCCTATTTCGGCCAGAGCTCTTTCGTCACACTTCTGTGACCTCATCAGTGGTCCTTTGCTTTCTTCTTTCTTATGTGTGTCTCACCTTGCTAACTATCAGCCATTTTGTCAAATATATAAACGGAATATATATATATATATATATATATATATATATATATATATATATATACACATACAAGTTTATGCAGAAGTGGGCATTATATTTTTACTATCTGACACAATTCGTTTAATCGCACATATTGGTAGAGTAATCGTCGTATACAAAAACTCCTCTCACAATGGTTTCCATCACATGCGATGTATTTGTGTTATCGCTGAATTCCACTCGGATCCACTTCGAAAAAATTAATATGTGTACAATGTGTGAACACATTATCTGTCATCTCGCTGTTGGTTCTGAAGAATGCCCTTCATTAGACCAATGAGGCGGAAATCAGTGAGCAATAGGTCCAAGATGTATGGTTCTCTAAGTATTTTGAAAGTCGACCTCGGTGGAATTTGAACTCAGATAGTATGGACGGGTGAAATGCCGCTAAGCATTTTGCCCGGGGTGCTTAACGATTCTTGCCAGCTCACCGTCTTTATGTATTTCCATAATACAAACAACAGTCTTATATCTATGAAACGACTAATCTTAATTTCACGGCACAATTCGTAGATTTGTGACACAAAACTTCGATACAATTATTTGAAAAAAATATTTGCAAAAGAGTATTAATAATGCTTGTGTGTGTGTGTGTGTGTGTGTGTGTGTGTGTGTGTGTGTGTGTGTGTGTGTGTGTGTGTGTGTGTGTGTGTGTGTGTGTGTGTGTGCATGTGTGTGTCTGTGTGTATGCTTGTGTATATAGTAGCGTGTGTGGCCGCAGCGTGACATACCATGGTGGGACATCTTTGGTAAGTGACTTTTACCATAGCCTCGAGTCGCCTAAAACATTGAAAGTAAAAATGCATGGACGGAAACTGCGTGGAAACTCGTCAGATGTTTTGATTGTATTTCAAAAGATCAGCTTTGACACACATTCTATTTACACTGATTCCTCTAAGAATTCTGTCGAAGCTACAGGTGTCTATAGACTTATCTCCCTTCGAATCTATGACGGATATTGATCGAAACACCAACATATTACGATATTCGCAAATCCATACAAGAGTTCAGATTCTCCATTATTAACTACAAACTTATAGTCAATTATCGGCAAGTGCAGGTATTCCTTCTAGCTCCAAATTTATTTTTATTCATGTCTTCTATGTAGCCAGACAAATAGACAAAAAATATGTATTTGGTTGGCAAGATTCTTGGTGTGAACTTGTGAATTGAAACATATTAAGTTGTACCTCAGGAGGGTCATTATGCTAATAATAAACATACGCATTGTTTATATGTCAGTTCTTTATTTATCTACTTGTTAATCATTTAATCAATTAACTAATCAATTCTTTGATTAATCGTTCGGTCAATCAATCAGTTAGCTAGGTTTTGGTACCTTCGGGTCCATACGTGACCTCGTTATTGACATGTTCCTTCCTACTTTAAATCTGCTTCAGATTTGTCTGTCAAGTCAAAATAATTAATCTATGACATATGAGGAATCACCTATCGCTGAGCTCTAATTTAATTTGCTCAGTTACTACCATATTTTTATCTTAATTACTATCTCAATTTTCGGTAATTAAAATCTCATACTTCTAAGTCCAGAATATTTGCGTGTGGTTTACATAGCATCACTTTCTAGTGTTATACATACGACGATTTGGATCTCACCCATTTATTTTGTCGATGGTAACATGTGATTAGGCGCTAGACACTTTTATTATAATGTCATAAGAAGGTTAGGATTTATCTGAATTTGTGATGTATCTATTTAAATCAATTTGTGCCAAAGTATTTTCTTAAAACTAAAGAAATAGTTTTAGGCTTTGGGAATAATTATTCCTTTCCTTTATTGGCTTGGTCTGTGCTGTTTCGAGTCGCAGGACTCATAGGGTCGGTTATCCGATTTCCATAGCGTATGAGTCACTGACACTACAACACTCCTCCTTAACTTGGGGCTTATCCGTCATAGAGTTACTCATTTACAGCTAACTGGACTAGAGCAACGGGAAATGAGCGGTTTTGTCAAACAAGACAATGCACTGCCTGGAGCGAGAAACGAAACCACATTCTTGCGATCATGAATGCAACGTACAAACCTCT
>NC_142934.1:72871942-72879442 GCF_046866305.1 Octopus bimaculoides | reverse complement strand
AGAGAGAGAGAGAGAGAGAGAGAAAGAGACAGAGCGATTGACAGAGAAAGAAAGACAGACAGAGGGAGAGAGATCTCACATCAGAAGAAAGATATTAAGGTTCCCAATAAGAAGTTCGAAAGTGCAAGTGTTGCGGAGAAAAGGAGGCATAAAATGTTCACCAGAGGACTTCGGGAAGAACTGTAGAGGCTAAGAAGGCTAGAATAGTTTTGGAGACTGAAGAAGGAGATGGAGTTCAGTTTATAAATGTTCCATACAAGTTTATCAATGCGATATTGAGAGAAACAAGACCTGGGAGACTGACCAGCCTTAAGGAAGTTGGGAAAGAACTTCTCAAAGATGTCTCAATACATTCTAGAGAACAAGCATTGAGGGATCACTTGGAAATCAGCGGAGAGGAGATCTCGAAAAAGAGCTTAATGGTTAGGATCCTGAATTGAAACATGTTCAAAATGTACGAAAAGCTTGATTAGTGTCTACCTAATAATCGAATTTTACTCCTTAAGTTTACAAGAAATGTCCAATGCTACTTAGCAGAATATTGAAACATTTTCAGAAACTATGAAGAAAAGGCGCCATCTCATCATTCTGAAAAAGAGCCGAGGAAGCAAAATACTGTAATTAGCCATTTGTGAGCAATTTCTCTCATGAACGCAGAAAGCAATGTTTTCTTCATTAAAGAGAAAGGGATGACAATCTGCATGTTGAAAAATAAGTATCTTGATATATCTATCCAAAAGAGCGGCATCCCAAGTTTTTCTGGGTGTTTGGAACACAGATGTACTAAACCAACTAAACCATGAAGACAAGGAAAGAAAAAGCAATCAAACAGTCGTCTGGCTCGACTTGGCCGATGTGCATTTGGGAGGATTTGTGCTGGAAACCAGGAACAAATAGAAAGTGACTGGCCATCACTGTCGTCGCGCCATTGTTGTAGTTGAGGGTCAAAAGACTCATACAAAATTAGGGCACAACCTGACGACTTTTCATCCTGGCTCAGCGCTACATTCATAAATATATGACGGAATCTACCAACAGAATCTCTAGTATATATATATATATATATATATATATATATATATATATATATATATATATACATATACTTGGAAATGGATGCGTGGTGTTCAATTAAATGATAAATAGTAAATAATACATAGTATATAATAATAATAATAATAATAATAATAATAATGATAATAATAATAATAATAATAATAATAATTTAAAAAGGATTGACGTAACTCTTCATAAAGGTAAACAGTCAAGACGAAGAGCGCAATTCGATTGTAAGATATTTTATTAATTGAACGATATTTCAACAGTACGTCTCTCGTTGTCAAGTTCAGAATAAGAAGTAACAAAAATTCAAAATTATAGAAATTTAAACGTAAAGCATGAACGAGAGCAACCAGCGTCCACACGTTGATGGAATGACATCAACGGTTTTTAAGTTACAATTTTATACAATCTTATAGACAGAAAAAAAGGTAAGAAGAAGTGAGAAAGAAGAATATTTAATCAAACAGTTTTGTATAAATTTGATGATATTCTCCTGTCATCTTATTCATTCCTCCAGGGCGTGATGTTAATAACCCGCAAACATATTTCTCCTCATACATTCTGAGAAGTGAAAGTGAAGCAGATTCAAAATATTTTCTGAGAATATGCACTTTCAAGTCTTTTTCAAAATTGCAGCCGTTTGAAACGAAATGTTCAGCAAGTTCTGTTGAACTACTGTAATTGTGCCTGACGTCGAATCTGTGCCCATTAAACCTTTTGTTTAATTGTTCTGTTGTACAATCAACATAAATTAATTTGTGTTTCGTGTATTCTGCAGCGTACACCAAATGGGAATCTTTACATGTTCTACCATCTGTATAATTCATAACATTTCTGTTATGATTTCTGGTGGAATTCACTTCATTTATGTTGTTGCACAATGAACAGGGCTTACCTCTCTTGCGGCTGTTCTTTAAGGTACAGTGTGTAGATACTCCAATGTTCGTTTTCTTGGAGTCAGATATAGAGGTCAATAATTCTCTTATATTCCTATTCGGTCTAATAGGCGGCTGAGGAAATATCTGTTTGAAACGAAAATATTTTTTCGCCACATGCTGGTAACTTTCATGCAACACTTTTGAAATGCCAGCGAAATGTCGGTGCCAGCTAATCACTAAAGGAATTCTGTCATCTATTGTATTGTGTTTGCTAAAATTATGCGTGTAGATTTGACTACCTTTGCAAATCTTAGCTATTTCATTTACTATTTTCTCTAATCGTGTTTCACTGTAACCGCGTTTTACATAATGATATACAAAAGCAGTAATCCCCTATGTCAGTACAAATCCATTTTATCCTCAAAAATTGGGATTTCGGATTTGACCGAATAAGATGATGTGGATGATTGGAGCGGCAGTGGAGATAAATGTGGGATGACGTGGGCTTGCAAAATAACTCAGTCACTATTCTGCCTCCAGAAAATTTGACTTTTGTGTCCAAAAATTCAACGCTAGTTTTGAAGAACTAGACGTAAATTTTATGTTGGACTTAAAGCCATAGTTTCTAGCATAACAGTCACAGAAAAGCAAGAAGTCCATTAAACTATCCTGTGATCCTTCCCAGACAAAAAAATACGTCGTCAATGAACCGTAACCAGATAATTGCTTCATGACCATGAAGGGATTTGAATGTCTTCAGTAACTGTGTCTCGAATTTCGTCATGAAGACATTAGCGAAATTAACTGCCATGAGGGTATCCACGGCGCAACCCTTCGTCTGGTGGTAAAATCTTTGTCTAAACTTCATTCCGTTACTTTCTAAGACAAACCTCAATAATCTACAGAGAAAATTTGATGGAATACTTTTGTTTGACCGCTTTTCGAAGGCATCCATGCATGCTTCTACCCCTTCTATCCAGCGTTAGTGTGTTTACATCAGTGTAACTCTAGCGGTTCGGCAAAAAAAAAACCGATAGAATAAGTACCACGTTTGAAATAAAATTAGTACCGGAGACAATTCACTCGACTAAAATTGTTCAAAACGGTGCCCCAGCATAGCCAGTATCTAATAATAAACAAGTAAAAGATAAAATATACATACACACAGAGAGACACACAGACAGACACACAGAGAAACAAACACAAACACACACACACACACGCATATAGTTATGTATATGTATACATGTGTGCATATATGAGTAGGTATGCGTTTGTTTATATATATATATATATATATATATATATATATATATATATATATATATATATACACATATATATATATACACATATATATATACATATATATTATATGTGTGCGTGAGTATGTATATATATATACATACATTTGTATATATATTCATATATATATTGTTTGTGTATGTATCTATATATATATATATATATATATATATATATATATATATATATATATATATATATATATATATATATATAAATATATCTATATATATATGTACATATATGCATCTGTGGCTATGTGACTGCTAGTTTGAATATACGAGTGTGTGTACGTGCGTGTGTATGTACGCGTGCATGTGTAGGTATATGAATTAAATGAATATTTGCATTCAACATATAATGTTCTGTATACTTCAAACGATTACTTTCAACTATATCTTGGGAGTCCTTAACACACACCGCACTCAGACACAAGACAGATAAACCATATATAGTATGAATATGTGCATGTGTGTGTATGCGTTTGTGTATGTATATCTACTCACCACCTACATATGCACTTCGATTACCCTACACATTTAAGTGAATTTGCGGGACGATTTCTCTTGATATATGTCGTTACATTGATACAAGTAATTTTCGTAACGGACTTGTGTATATATGTGGATATAATTGCCGACAATTCCGCCACAGATCCACAGATTACACACACACACACACACACACACACACACACACACACACACACACACACACACAGACATTCTTTTATTTTCTTCTCTATCTGCTTATATGTGCACATGTATGTTGGTGTCGTTAATGGTGAAGACCATTCCTCAGGCGCAATTTTATATGTGTAAGATTTATGTGGTTTTATCATGTGTAGCATGTATTGAATATTATTTATACGTGAAAGTCCGATCTCTATTCATATCTTCATATCTTTATAGAGTTGCTGATCTCTATTCCTATCTTTCTTCATATGATAACTGTTTATCTTGAATTATACGTGTTTATCTCTAAATATACGAGTTTAAGACTACTGGCGTCATATGTCTCTCAACACGTTTCTAGAATATTATATAATCATCATGTATTTGTGTATATTCTGATTTTATTTTCTAAATTTTCTAAATTTATCGCCAATAGAAAGAGAGTCAGAAAGAGCGAGATAGAGAGAGAGAGAAAGAAAGAGAGAGGGGAGAGGAAGAAGAGAGAAGAGAAAGAGAGAGAGAGAGAATGATAGCAACAGAAGAAAGAACGAGAGAGAGAAAGCCAGGGTTCAAGTTACAAATAAGACTCACTGCAATCGAGACCACATCCAATTGGTATTTTTGAACGTATGCTCGCTCAATGCATGTCATTGCATGGCTAATCTGATTGTGCAAATATACATACGTTTGTATGTCTATACACCTGCATATATACTTACTACATACTTAAACTTCTTGAATATTTTACATATTTTCACTGTTTCATTTATGATCTCTGAATTGTAGTTTGTTATGTATGTTCGTTCTGGTTTTGTGAAAGCAAGTTTCTCAAAGTTAGTTTCCGAGGCCGTTAGCGTATTATTCCAGGATATGAATCTAACACCACAATTAAGGTGAAGTATATGCAAATTTCTCGTTAATTTTAGGTGCGGGAACGGCTGTGTGGTTAAGAACCTTGCTTTTCAACCACATGATTTCTAGTTCAATTCCAAAGCTTCAGCAAGTGTCATTCTATAGCCCCGGGACGACTAATGCCTCGAGTGAATTTGGTACAGGGAAGCTTGTCGGATGTATATATATATATATATATATATATATATATATATATATAAGCATGTATGTATTTATCTTTCACCGCTTGAGAACTGGCGTAGGTTTGTTTATTACCTTGTAACTTAGCAGCGTGGCAAAAGAGAAGGATAAAATAAGTATCAAGCTTAAGAAGAAATAAATACTGGGGTCAGTTTATTTCGACTAAACCCTTCGAGTTGGTATTCTAATATTGCTGCAGTCCAATGACTGCAACAAGTAAAAGATTAAAGTTCAGCATAGCTTTTTTCATTTACCCTTAACATTTAAAATTTGTGAGACATTTGATTTCCACCATTCCTTTTCTCTGTCCTAGAGCATTATGCATAGTTTGTTATGCCTACATTTTACAGTATTGTTAAGTATATCATCCATATATCTGCAACTTCGTCTAATTTTTTCCTCAGGACTATCTTTTCCATGCGTTGTCCATGACATCGTCTACGTCATAAGTAGATAATATCGTCATGACATTTGTGGATAACCGCATACAATATCGGTCACATATATGCGGAGGCTGCTTATAATTTCTCATCTTCTGCATCAGTTGTCGCACTGATGCATTTTCCTACACACTTACCGTATCAGTTTATGCTCACCAGGTATTTTATTATTTCATATTTCAGAAGTAAAATAGGAATCAGACAGGCTGGAATAAACCTCGAAATTTCAAACTATAAATTATATCACCTGAAGCATAAACTTACAACCGCATATCTTAAGACTTTAAGCTATCATTTTGTATTTTGTACACTTGTCGAACTGTCTATATTACATCACATGAGTAGAACCAGTTAATACAGCATGACTAAATCTTTTAAAAGTGTTCATAATGTCCTGGGTCAGTTACCACAGCGTTGCTTTTTGGGCAAGTGTCATTTACCATAACATCCGGTCCGACTAAGTCTTGTAACTGAAATTAGGTAGAGGGAAAGTATTTGGAAGATCGTTGCCGCACACTGATGATATAGTTTGATTTGATTATATCTGAAATACTCAGTCACGCATTTGTTAATCCAATGAGCAGCCAGTTTATGTGATAAAACAAGTAAATACTCAACGCAGAAATTGACGGTGATCATTTTAATTAGTTTTTTTTTACAAACCAACATTACATACACGCGTGCGCACACGCACACACACACACACACACGCATACACACACACTCACTCTCACAAACACATTCACACAATAAAAATTGCTCTTCATCACCTAACGAAGATATGGTGTATCACTCTAATTTTCAATGGCTAGATCAAACTTAAACAATCGCCTGCTATACAATACCAAAAAGGCATCATACTCAATGATAGATTGTCAACACTACTCTCTGTTATTTCGTAAAACACATTACCATATCTTCTCATAAAATACTTTCACTTTTACATCGTGTGATGCAAGAAACTTTTGTACAAGTGTTAACCGTATAAAAAAAAAAAACAACAACTGTATCCCATTATCGAATATTCTACAGATATTGACATTAGTAGTTATCTCCTGTTCCTGGATACCAAAGGACTAACCATTTAGAAGAATGTGGTGTATTTATCGTATGCCTAAGAGATTATTGTTCTTGTCAATGTTGTTGATACTCTCTAGCTTACACGATATGTACTCATGCGTAATTTTTTGTCGGTATTTCTCCTCTAAAAGCTTCGTTTAAGGAAGTCAGCTCTGCAACTCTAGTGTACTCTGAGTGTACAGCTATTCCTTATGAACAGCTGTACACCAAGAGTACTTGTTCAGCAGGTCTCTAACTAATCTCATGATATAACTACCTTCACTGTTCAGAATACAGATAATATAATAATTTCTTACTTTGATGTTCAGGAGGTGTTGACTAAAAGACACAATGCGACACCCAAAATATTTCTGAAGTGATTTTATGCTTTTACGTCCGCATTTCCGTATACCCTTTAGCATTCAAACCGGCCATATCCAACCAAAATATTTAATCTGTTTTATGTTGAAACTGGCCAGATCCAAAGCCCTACAATATCATTCTGAAATTAAACACTCACAACATCGAAATCTCTAAGCTATAAGATAATGCATGGTAAATTCAAAACAATATAAATAAGCAAACATTTTATTTGATAGAGTGAGCTGAATACTAACGGGTTACACTTAAATCCTCTCAGTGTCACTGTTAATTTGGAAGTTATCAATCATTGATATTTTTTTCTCGTCCCGACGTCGAAGTTGCAAGTATGTACGTACGTATGCATGTATGTATGTATATTATTATTTAGTTTTATTTCAAGTTTTCTCGCTCATAGAGAAAGAGCCGGTTTCTAATCTAGATCTAAGGCTCCTTCATTGGAATTTCAACAACGTCAACAGGTTATTTTTGTATCTATGTAGGTATACGTGCAGATTTGTATATTTTGCTTTATGTATGTATTCTCATGTATATGGTTGCATGTGTAGACATGCTCATATATACTTAATGATAAACTTCTGGAAAGTTTTACAGGTTTTTACAGTTCCA
>NC_142934.1:72836942-72856942 GCF_046866305.1 Octopus bimaculoides | reverse complement strand
TGTCAAATATGCAAACGAGAATAACGTCTACAGACTGTTAGTAATTTCCACCGTTCCCTATCTATAATAACTTCTCACCATGTCTCACAGAACGTTCATTAATTACCGTCTTTTTCTCGAAACCTGCTCCTCCTAATTTATATTCCAGGGGTTTGAATTCAGGCTTTCCATTTTCTCCCTAATAATATTCCTTGAATTGCTAATTCGGTATGACAAGGCAAAGTAAAAAAAAAAAAGAAACAAAAAAGAAAAGAAAAATGAACAAGTAAAAAGAAATTAAAAAATATATCCCAAAATACAGCGCACACCCCGCTACTGTTTTCGAAATATGGACAGACATTTTAACCAGTTTTTTGTTTTTGTTTTTGTTTTTGCTGGAAGGCAACTATGCTGTCCGTACTTTCGTTATTATCATTCCCGAAATGCAATATTTCTGTTGCTAGCTATGAGAGACGGCAGTCGTCACCACCACCGTTTAGTTTATGTAATGTTCTTTAGTTTCTGTTGTTGATATTCATTGTTGTTGTTGTTGTTGTTGTTGTTGTTGCTGACGATGATGGTGGTGATGATGATGATGATGATGATGATGATGATGATGATGATGATGATGATGATGATGATGATGTGTCTTACTTTAATATATATATATATATATTTTTTATATTCTGCAACGCCATCGGTATTCACTTACTTGATTTCGCCAGCAGTGTCATCGTAACAGTAACCATCATCGTCACCTTCGTCGTCGTCGTCGTCATCATCATCGTTCTCATCATTGTCGCCGCTTTCGTCGTTGTTATCATCATCTTCATTACCGCCACCACCACATGCCCCCCACCACCGTCGTCGACGTCGCTGTCATCGTCATCATCATCATCATCATATTACAATTACTATATGTTAATAAAATCTATTAGTAAACTAACCATTGCGTGTACTAACTGAATAACCTCCTTCATCCTCGTCGTCGTCGTCATCATCATCATCATCATCATCATCATCGACGTCGTCGTTGTCATCATCATCATCATCATCATCATCATCATCATCATCATCATCATCATCATCATCATCATCATCATCATCGTCGTCATTATTGCACATTAACTTTCCTGAGAATACCTTCTAACCACTGAGCCATGCGCCTTCACAAGTAATAATAATAATAATAATAATAATAATAATAATAATAATAATAATAATAATAATAATAATAATAATAATATGATCTTAGAAGATTGTCACAAGCGCCAGAAAAACTTGTCAATAGCCTGGATAGACTATAAAAAGCCCTTTGATAGCCTACTACATAGCTGGATTAGGAAATGTCTGGAAATGTATAAAATAGCTCCTACTCTGCGTAACTTTTTATCTGTAAGTATGAGATCATGGAGAACCACACTGACGTTGAACAATGACAATGAATCTCTAAATGCTGGAGATGTAAGAATTTCATGAGGCATTTTCCAGGGTGACTCACTATCACCACTCCTCTTCTGTCTAGCCCTAATACCGCTCTCAAAATTGCTCAATGATGCACAGTATGGTTATAAAATATTTGATAAAAATATAAATCATCTCATTTACATGGATCATTTAAAGCTCTTTGCAAAAAATGACCAACAACTCAAAGGCCTACTAGCGATTGTTAAACAATTCAGTGATGACATCAGGATGTAATTTGGCCTTGATAAATGTGAAAAAGCTACCTTTATCAAAGGAAAAATGACAAAAATATCTAATGTGAACCTTGACCAGCAAAATGTCATAAAAGAGTTAGAACCAGCGGAGAGCTACAAATACCTAGGGGTAATTGAAGGGGACAATATCAAGCATTCAGTGATGAGTGAAAGGATTAGAAGAGAATGTTATCGCAGGGTGAGAGCAATACTGAAGACAGAGCTGAACGCGAGAAACAGGATCGAAGCGATCAATGCTCTAGCCATACCAGTCGTGACTTACAGTTTCAATATCGTTAACTGGTCAATTACTGAAATATGTAATGTTGATAGAAAAATACGAAAACTGTTGACAATGCATAGAATGCACCACCCTAAGGCAGATATAGAACGTCTTTATCTGCCAAGAAAAGAGGGAGGCCGAGGACTTCTACAGCTGGCATTATCAATGAAAGTAGCCACAATTGGCCTAGACACTTATCTGAAAAACTCTGAGGACTGAATGCTAAAACTTGTCTTAAAACATGAAAACAAGAAAGCATCTTACTCAGTAACAAAACAGGCAAAGGAATATCTAAGTGAATTCTAATTGCAACAAATTCAAGAACTAGACGAACTAGAAACACCTGCAGAAAAAGCTAAGCGCTTGAAAACCCGTGCTAAAATTGCTGCCTTAGATATTATGACTGAAAAATGGCATGGAAAACCTCTCAATGGCAAATACCCAAAGAGAGCGAATAATGCAGATATTGACAAAGCCCTTACCCATCAATGGCTAATGGCCTCTGGCTTGAAATCAGAAACAGAGGGGTTTATCATAGCAGCCCAAGATCAATGCCTACCTACAAAGAACTACCAGGCCAACATATTAAAGATCGGCAGCTCCCCATTATGTCGTATATGCCAACAACAAAATGAGACCATCGATCATGTTGTCTCCATGTGCAGTCTGCTTGCGCCTACTGAGTATCTCAACAGGCATGATAGAGCTGCACAATATATTCACTGGGTAATATGCAAAAACCTGGACTTGCCCCATGATAAAAACTGGTGGGAACACAAACCACCCCCAGTACTTGAAAATGATCACATTGCACTCCTCTGGAACTTCACCATTCAAACTGACAGAAAGATAGACGCAAATAGGCCAGACATCATACTGAAAGACTTCAGATAAAAATCATCCCTCCTCATTGATATGACTGTCCCAATCGATATAAACGTATCTGTCAAGACCTACCAAAAACTGAGCAAATATAAAGATCTTGAAATAGAAATTAGCAAAATGTGGAATCTGAAGATGAAAACAATACCTATTGTCATAGGTTCCCTGGGAATGACAGAGAAACGGGCTGATTACTACCTAGCTCAGATACCAGGAAACCCCAAAATGGCTGAAGTTCAAAAGATAGTGCTCATGGGATCTGCCCATATCCTACGTAAAATACTGTCTATGTGATCTCAAATTTTAAAGCAAACACATAATTTTCTTATGGTTTCTTAAACATTCACTAGAACAAAACTGTACAAATCCAAATATATGGTACCCTAGGCATAACACCTACATGAACTTCTAACTTGTTGTCTCTTGAGGTCTCTGGGTGAGACTTGGATCCAACTTGTACAAATGCAAAACAAAAGTCAAACATAAAATAATAATAATAATAATAATAATAATAATAATAATAATAATAATAATAATAATAATAATAATAATACGAGTCGAAAGAGAACTGGAGTCGGAGAAATGTAAGATTTTGTGGGACTTTCCTATTCAAACAGACAAGAAGGTAGAAAATAATATACCAGACATAGCAATTATAGATAAGGAAAAGCAAAGTTGCTTACTTATCGACCCACTATGCCCGTTTGATTCCAGGATTGTAAAGAAAGAGGACAAAAAACAAAAATTGCACAAACCCTTAAAATTTGAAATAGGGAGAATTTGGAATAGTAAAAATCATGCCTATAAAAATTGGTGCATTTGGAACATTAAACAAAGATATAGACAAATGGCAGGAGGAGACTGAAATAGAATGCCCGGTAGAGCTCCTACAAAAAGTTTGTTTCTTAGGGACAGCAAGGATTATCAGGAGTGTTCTGAGTACTTGAAAGACTGCTGGTAACTTGTGGATTCACTGGTACTTAATTTATCAACCCCCAAAAGGATGAAAGACAAAGTCTACCGCAGCGGAATTTGAACTCGGAACGTAATGGCGGACGAAATGCCGCGGAACTTTTTGCGCTTCTTCTATGTTTCTAAAGACATATTTTTCTAATCTAATTTCTTCTATCGTTGCTTCCTTACTAAATATTCTCCATTATATTCTAATTTCAGGGCGAAGCGCTCTGTATTGTTGACGAATGCCCTATTTTACGCCCGCTGAACTAATTCGCTGATCCGGTCTTTGAAAACTGGACTGGCTAGTTATAGCGTATTCAGCTTCCACAATTCGGAACCCTCCCGATGAAACCTTCCTTGGTCTACGTAACCGATCTATTTAAACTATGGAGAATCTACTATATTCTTTTCTGTTGACATACTGAGTAATGTAGTTAGATACGATGTAGATGAACCGATGCGGTTTGTTCATGTCCACATTGTTACACTGGAAAAATCCAGTTGATATGTGTTGATATGTCAGCCAATTAAACACTTCTGAGTAGGTATGCGAATATTTTGTACTCTATCTTCCAGCAGCTAACGTCACACGGAAAAGTATGCATCCAAAATATAGTCCCGATCACCCACTAGCACTAGAACGACCTTTAGACGCTAGAAGAAATCTGGTCAATCTCAACTTTATTGGATCGTTGACAGCTGCTATTTGGAAGGCGTGACTCTTGTTGCTTGTTACGTCCAGCACCACTAACTTATCTTCTGTATTGAAGATGATTCGTCTCGTGAGAGCCAAACCTTTTGAAAACAGCACAACCACCCCACCTCCTGATCTCGGCCGATTTCGAGACACACACCTCGTGGCTGCTAAAAATTGTGCGTAAAATCTTGTACTTCGGTTGTCCTGGCCAAGCTGACGCCCACCACATTTATGTCTGGTCATCTGATATTTTTGAGCAGTTGGTTTTACTTCCAAGATGGACTTAGGCAACATGCATTCATACTGCTTATTCTGAGGGAGGCAATGTTAAATAAAGATGTCTATTAGATGGAAGATGCTATCCAGCCTCTCAGGATTTCCAACAACAATTTTTCATCTTGAATCTTTTAATTTCTAGCAGCTTTTAGGGTGCTTCAATACAATACAAATGCATTTTATTACCCGTCAGAAGTCTTCTTCTAAAAAGTGTTCACAATTTTTAGTGTTTATCAATCTCAGTTCTGCGCAGGTAGGTATTAGAATAAACTTTTTACTTCTATGTGGTTTAGTGAAGTAATTTTAGGCTAGGATCTCCGTCTAAAAAGTCAACCATAACTCCTACGTAACCGTAATGACTTGCACGTGTTGAAAAATTGTATATCGACCCTGACGGTTTTCAATCAGAATTCAAAATCTTTCGACGAGATCTCGGTCAAGTCGACGCTTCTTCAATAATATAGACCTGTATATCATTGCACTCTTATCTGTTTGCTCTGAAATTTCATGTAGTATTGTAACTTTTCTTCTAAATCTGTTGATGTGTTTCAGCTTCTAGGTAACGAAGACATTGTCTTATTTGACAAAATCAAAAGTTTTCGAGATACCAACAAAATCAAAAATTTTGACACACCAGCGAACGATCGACGTTTAGCCGTGCTTCCATTGCTGCT
This sequence comes from Octopus bimaculoides, assembly GCF_046866305.1. Taxonomy (NCBI): domain Eukaryota; kingdom Metazoa; phylum Mollusca; class Cephalopoda; order Octopoda; family Octopodidae; genus Octopus; species Octopus bimaculoides. Next base: position 72,851,494 of record NC_142934.1, on the reverse strand, counting down.
GCTACTGCCACTGTTAATATTAGTTGTTGCTGTCGTTGCTTATTACTGGTGTACCGATAGTGGCTTCACTGCTACTGCTACAGTTTATTGCTATAGGGTTGGTAGTGGTCAGAATCAATTCCTCTCTCTTGCTAGTTATTTTGTGGGTCACCGCGGTGGATTTCTTGCAGCTGCCTGTCACTCTGCTCCTTTGTTTGACACATAATCGTTGCTGCTGCTGCTACTGTCGTTCTGTTGTAATTGTTAACATTGACAGTATTGCTACACTTGCTATTCTTTATAACGGCTATGGTGTCGTGTGGTAGGAAGTGTTGATTATGATTTACAGTTTCAACTTCAAAATAAACTCCCAGCGTCCCCTCTTGCTGGCCAGTTGGTAAAGACAAAAGTGCAAAGGTCATGGTGAAAATTCTGTTTTGATTTAAAAACAAAATGAACAACAATAGCAATAATAATTCTTCCTATTATAGGCACACAACCTAATATTTTGGGATAAAGGGGGCTAGTCAATGATATCAATCTCACAATTCAACTGGTTCTTATTTTATCGACTCCAAAGTGTTGAAATGCAAAATCGACCTCACCAGTATTTGAACTCAGAATGAAACACCGGCGTGCTAATGATTCTACCAGATCACCACATCGACTATAATAATCCTTTCTACAATAGGCACAAAACCTGAAATACTAGGGTAAGGCGCTAGTCAATTATAACGACCTCACATTTCAACTGGTCCATATTTTATCGACTCCAAAATGTTGCAATCCAAAATCGACCATAGTGGAATTTGAACACGAGCGTAAAGATGGGCGAAATGCCGGTGAGCGCTTTGACCGGTATGCTAACGAATTTGCTAGTTCACCGCCTTCGCCTCAATAACAACAGCAGCAGCACCAACAACAGCAAGAACCACACTACTACTACTACTACTACTACTACTACTACTACTACTACTACTACTACTACTGCTACTACTGATGATGATAATGATAATAATAATAATAATAATAATAATAATAATAATAATAATAATAATAATAATAATAATGCTTTCTAATCGATTTATCAATACCAGCAAATGACAATGTTTCTCTAAAAGAAACGGAAAAACTTTCAAAATACAAAGATCTGGAAATAGGGGTAACTCGAATATGGAGCCTAAAAACAGAAACAATTCCTATGATAGTAGGTGAATTAGGTATGATAAAAACATTCAAACAAATACATTACAAAAACACTAGGACTTACAAGTATATAGAACATAAAGGAAATAACACTACTAGGCACCGCAGACTTCCTACATAAAACACTTTAAATATAGTGAAAATAAGAGCATCACAACAAACCACAACACATACCCAAGGCACATGGAGCTGCGCTCGGTAGTGCAGTGAAAGCACGTGATAAAAATAAGAGTACTGACTAATAACAATACTATTAATAATAATAATAATAATAGTAATAATAATAATAATAATAATAATAATAATAATAATAATAATAATAATAATAATAATAATAATAATGGGCTAAGAAACAATAAATCATATTATCTCTGGCTGCCAAGTCCTGGCTAAGAAGGAATATATTCACAGACACGACAGAGCTGGGACCTACATACACTGGAACCTATGCCAACACTATGGAATAACAGCTGGTATAGGCACACGCCAGAAACGGTCACAGAAAACGAGAAAGCAACCATACTCTGGGATATGCCAATACACACAGATAGAGAAATTAAGGCCAATAGGCCCGATATAGTTGTCAGAGATCATGAAGAACAAAAATGTTTTCTAATCGATGTATCGATACCAGCAGATGACAACGTCTCTCTAAAGGAAATGGAGAAACTTTCAAAATATAAAGACCTGGAAATAGAGGTAACTCGAATGTGGAATCAAAAAACAGAAACAATTCCTATTATAGTGGGAGCATTATGTATGATAAAAAAATATTCAGCCAAATACATATCAAAAGCACCAGGACTTATAAGTATATATAACATCCAGAAAATTGCACTACTGGGCACTGCACACATCTTACGCAAAACACTTTCAATACAGTAACCATAAGAGCATCACAGCAAACGACAGCACATACCCAAGGCACACAGAGCTGCGTTCGGTAGTGAAGTGAAAGCACGTTATAAAAATAAAATAAAATAAAATGATAATAATAATAATAATAAATTGTCGGAACCCTGGGAACAGTGAGTAAAAATCTTCAGAAGTACATGGAACACATAGGGGCTGCAATAAGGGCGGAGCACTTGCAGAAAACAGCACTCCGAAAGGTGCTCGAAAAATAAGAGGTGTTCCTTAGTTCACTGGTAGTGAACAGCCGACACCGTTTAGAAGCTGTGGAAAGAAAATAATAATAATAATAATAATAATAATAATAATAATAATAATAATAATAATAATAATAATAATATTAATAATAATTTTGGAGAGCCTTGTAATTGGAACAAAACCTTGGGCTTGGTTAAAAAAATTGGCAATTAGAAAAAAAACAAGGATCCTAGTTGTAGCAGCCCATGATCAAGCGATAAAATCAAAGAAATTGATAAAAAAATATATGGAGAGAATGCGTCAGGAATATGTAAAGTACAATCCCTTAAAATTTGAAATAGGAAGAATTTGGAGAATGAGAACAGTAAAGGTCGTGCCTATAATAATTGGTGCGTTGGGAACAATAAGCAAAAGTATAGATAAGTGGCTCAGGGACATTGAAATAGAATGTCCGGTAGAGCTCTCTTACAGAAAGTTTGTCTCTTAGGGATAGCAAGGATTAACATGAGGGTTCTAAGCACTTGGAAGACTGCCGAAAACTTGTGGATACCTAAGGGTACAGTTAGCAACCAGTTACCCACGTAAATCCTACCAGAAATAAGACCGAACACGAGTGAAACAAACAAACAAACAAAAAAATAATAATCCTTTCTACTATAGGCATAGAGCCTGACATTTTAGGGGAGGGGAAAGTCGATTACATCGACCCCAGTGCGTAACTGGTGCTTATTTCATCGACCTCGGAGGGATGAAACACAACGTCGACTTCGACGGAATTTGAGCTCAGAACATGAAGTCCGACGAAATACTGTTAAGCGCTTTGCCTGGTATGCTAATGGTTCTGTCAGCTCGCCTTATTATTATAATGATAATATGGCACATAGTCGCCGTCATCATTTTAATCACCTCATTCAACATATTACCACAGCTATCAGATATTAAGATTATACTTATAATTTTAATAACATAGTTATAAGCTAAATCATATTATGCATTAATTATAATACGAAGATACCCTCCCTCCTCCTCCTCCTCCCTCCTCCTCCTCCCTCCTCCTCCTCCTCCCTCCTCCTCCTCCTCCCTCCTCCTCCTCCTCCCTCCTCCTCCTCCTCCCTCCTCCTCCTCCTCCCTCCTCCTCCTCCTCCTCCTCCTCCTCCCTCCTCCTCCTCCTCCCTCCTCCTCCTCCTCCTCCCTCCTCCTCCCCTCCTCCCTCCTCCTCCCCCTCCTCCTCCTCCCTCCTCCCTCCTCCCTCCTCCTCCTCCCTCCTCCCCTCCTCCTCCTCCCTCCTCCCCTCCTCCTCCCTCCTCCCCCTCCTCCTCCTCCCTCCTCCTCCTCCCTCCTCCGCCTCCTCCCTCCTCCTCCTCCCTCCTCCTCCTCCTCCCTCCTCCTCCTCCTCCTCCTCCTCCTCCTCCTCCTCCTCCTCCTCCTCCTCCCTCCTCCTCCTCCCTCCTCCTCCTCCCTCCTCCTCCTCCCTCCTCCTCCCTCCTCCTCCTCCCTCCTCCTCCTCCTCCTCCTCCTCCTCCTCCTCCTCCTCCTCCTCCTCCTCCTCCTCCTCCTCCTCCCCCTCCTCCTCCCTCCTCCTCCTCCTCCTCCTCCTCCCTCCTCCTCCTCCCTCCTCCTCCTCCCTCCTCCCTCCTCCCTCCTCCTCCTCCTCCTCCCTCCTCCTCCTCCCTCCTCCCTCCTCCCTCCTCCTCCTCCCTCCTCCCTCCTCCCTCCTCCCTCCTCCTCCCTCCTCCCTCCTCCCTCCTCCCTCCTCCCTCCTCCTCCCTCCCCCTCCTCCCTCCTCCCTCCCTCCTCCCTCCTCCCTCCCTCCTCCTCCTCCTCATCCTCCTCCTCCTCCCTCCCTCCTCCTCCTCCTCCTCCTCCTCCTCCTCCTCCTCCTCCCTCCTCCCCCTCCCCCTCCCCCTCCTCCTCCCTCCTCCTCCCTCCTCCTCCTCTCTCCTTCTCCTCCTCCCTCCCTCCTCCTCCCTCCCTCCTCCTTCTCCTCCTCCCTCCCTCCTCCTTCTCCTCCTCCCTCCCTCCTCCTTCTCCTCCTCCCTCCCTCCTCCTTCTCCTCCTCCCTCCCTCCTCCTTCTCCTCCTCCCTCCCTCCTCCTTCTCCTCCTCCCTCCCTCATCCTTCTCCTCCTCCCTCCCTCATCCTTCTCCTCCTCCTTCCTCCCTCCTCCTTCTCCTCCTCCTCCCTCCCTCCTCCTTCTCCTCCCTCCTCCTTCTCCTCCCCCTCCCCTCCCCCTCCCCTCCCCTCCTCCCTCATCCTCCGCCATCCTCCTCCTCCATCCCCCTCCTCCCCCTCCCTCCCCCTCCTCCCTCCTCCTCCCTCCTCCTCCTCCCTCCTCCTCCCTCCTCCTCCCTCCTCCTCCTCCCTCCTCCTCCCTCTCCTCCCTCCTCCTCCCTCCTCCCTCCTCCCTCCTCCTCCCTCCTCCCTCCTCCTCCTCCTCCTCCTCCTCCCTCCTCCTCCCTCCTCCCTCCTCCCTCCTCCTCCTCCTCCTCCTCCTCCTCCTCCCTCCCTCCTCCTCCCTCCTCCTCTTCCTATCTCCTTCTCCTCCTCCCTCCCTCTCCTCCTCCCTCCCTCCCTCTCCTCCTCCCTCCCTCCTCCTTCTCCTCCTCCCTCCCTCCTCCTTCTCCTCCTCCCTCCCTCCTCCTTCTCCTCCTCCCTCCCTCCTCCTTCTCCTCCTCCCTCCCTCCTCCTTCTCCTCCTCCCTCCCTCCTTCTTCTCCTCATCCCATCCCCTCCTTCTCCCCCTCACGTCCCCTCCCCCTCCTTCGCGGTTTGTTTCGACTCTGCAGCCTGAGTTGAAATACCATCGAGATCAGCTTTGGTATTCGGTTCTATAAGAGAGTACCAACTGAAAGTGGTGGATTGGAGAAACTGTGAGAACCTCCGACCAGAGGCTTTGCAGTCATTCCTTTGGCTCTTTGCATTCCGAGTTCAGATCCCACCATGTCCTACTTGGTTGCTAGACTTAACCTATCGCCAGGTTTTCAGTTTGAGGATATCTTCCTACCTTCCACAAGTTTCGGAGACTCTGTAATCCATCATAAATTCCGCCTCCTCTTCAGACATGTTAGAACCGAACAACTACATATAATAACGTTTCCGTTGCTTTCTGCATTTCAAACAGGCCCGATGTACCATATTGTTAGTTTTATTATTATATTCGTTGTTATTTTTGCTGCTATTATTAGATATTAGTAGTTAGTGCTTGTGTTCCTATTATTTAAGTCGTGACTGTTTGAAACTGATTATAGACGGGTTTCCTCCACGTCTTTTCAATATATTTGTTCTCCACATACTCTCTTCTATGTCTCACGAAGCCATGTCGAAATTTGATGATAATAATCCTTTCTGCTATAGGCACAAAGCCTGAAATTTTTAGGGGTGGGGGCGCTTGTCGATTACATCGATCCCAGTGCTCAACTGGTATTATTTCATCGATCCCAAAAGAATGAAAGGTAAAGCTGATCATGGCGGAATTCGAACATGAACGTAAAGCGGACGAAAAGCCATCAAGCAGTTTATTTTAAACTACGATCAGTTTCAGTGTGGGACCGTAAAATAACTACAAATAACTACATATTTCTACTCACTATCACTTCCAAACAAGATACGCAACGAAAATATAATACTGCAAATTATTGGCACTCCGTCGGTTATGACGACTAGGGTTCCAGTTGATCCGATCAACGGAACAGCCTGCTCGTGAAATTAACGTGCAAGTAGCTGAGCACTCCATGCAGTTCTCAGGGAGATTCAGCGTGACACAGAGTGTGACAAGGCTGGCCCTTTGAAATATAGGTACTACTCATTTTTGCAAGCTAACTGGTCTGGAGCAACGTGAAATAAATTGTCTTGTTCAAGGACACAACACATCACCAAGAATTGAACTCACGACATTAGGACCTCAGCTGAATAGCCAAATCACTAAATTATGCGCCTTCAATACTGAAAATTACTAAAAAGGAAAATAACAAAGCATTGTTTTCAAACATTTGGAGCTCCAAAAATACGTGACGGCAATAATTACGAGGGTGATTCCTAACATTGGAATAAACTAACATAGATATGTGATGTGTGTGTGTGTGGTTATGATAAGAGAGTACTAGTGGTGACACACACAAAAGGATCAGTCTTTGAATTGCAATCGGGTGATGGGAACCAGCTCGAAGCGCAAGATTTTTGGTGTCCTCTGTCGCCCTAATCATCAATAGGTGAGAGTCGCCACTTAAGTGAAAATTGTTTTGTTTCTATTGTTCAAAGATGTTTAACTGGTTATTGTCAATACAATAATACAATGCGACTAGACTTTATTTTATCGACCTCCGAAACTATGAAAGGAAAAAGTGAGTCGGAGGCACTTCAACAGACAACTTAAAGGGGCGCAACTAAAAGAAAAAAAACGCCAAGGAATTTTGTCCTTGCTCTAGCTATTGTGCCAATCATAGTCCTTAATGAAAAAAATGATAATATGCTTCCAAATACCACAACAATAGTTTAGAGAATGAAAAAAATGTATATAACCAGTTACGATAATGGCGACGTGCTAGTAGGAAGAATGATAATATATAATTATGCAGCGAAATAAATAACAATAATTATTGAGATTATTACATACTGCCAATTCAAACCACAGAAATGAAAAAAAAAAGAAGAAAAAACAAAAAAACACCCAACTAAAACAATACATACAAGCACACATACATACATAAATACATGCATACATATACATGTATATGTATATGTGTGTGTGCGTATAAGTGTGTAGCATTTAAAAAATACTCAAAATGTAGAAAAATATATGAAAAATAAAATAAGAATAGGCAGAGAAATTGTCCCTCAACAGAACAAAAAAAAAAAAGGAAGAATATAATGAATTAGTCAAAACTGAGAAAGAAATGCCCAGAGACACATAAATAAAAATATATATTGAATCATAATAAATATATAAAATATAAAGTATAATAAACAGAATTTATATAACAATAGATAAAATTAAAATATAGGGAGAAAGAAGAAAATAATGATAACAATAATAATAATAATAATAATAATAATAATAATAATAATAATAATAATAATAACAATAACGATAATTATAATTATATAAATGATAAAGGATAAAATGAGAAAATGAAAATGAAAATAAAATGACAAAAATTGATAAAACGAAGTAAAACAATGAAATATGTAGGCAATGCGTGAAACCACAAATTAACCGACAATATTTGAATATATTCACAACTGAAGCAAGATAAATTTGTCATTGCTGCCGCTACTGTTGTTGCTGTTGTTGTAGCTATGGATATTGCTGTTTAGTTGTACTATTTTTGCTATTGTTATTATGGAAGTTGTATGCTCTCGTTGTTGTTGTTGCTCGGTTAATGTTGTTTAGCCCTCGAGTGGACCGAACGAAGCAACTCTACATACAACCGTACCGATAGAAAGATGTTTTCTAGGTATAGAATACTGCGAAGTACATTAACCACTGTGTTGTTCCTACTATCCGTACGATTGTAAGATGCAATTTGAGGGAAATCACATATTAGTCTTTAAAAGGAAGGACACACTGGCGGCTGATTTTGGTTGATCTAGCGATGTGTAGAAGCTCCCTGCAGTTATTGGTTGGGCGTGCTGCAGCTCTTGTTTTTATTGTTGTTGTTATGGTTGTGATCGTGTTATCGCTGTTATGGTTGCCAGTTATTAATATTTAGTAATGCTTAGCAGCATTTCGTCCGTTATTACGTTCTGAGTTCAAATTCCATGGAGATCGACTTTGCCTTTCGTCTTCTCGGGGTTGATAAAAGAAATACCAACTGAACACTATGCTCAAGATAATCGACTAATCCCCCACCTTAAAATTGTTGGCCTTGTGTCAAAATTTGAAATCAATATTTAGGAATTGTTTCAAGCAGCGATGTGGCAGAATTGTTAACACGCCGGATAAAAAACTTAGCGATATTTTGTCAATCTTTACGTTCTGAGTTCAAATACAGCGGATGTTGATTTTGCTTTTCGGCAATTCGGGGTTGATGTATTAAGGACCAATTGAGTAGGGGTTCCTCATAATAGTAATTCTACCTTATCTCCACATAGGCACTGGGTTTGTAGTAAGAAGTTTGCTTCCCAATCACATGATTCCTGGTTCAGTCCGACTGCGCAGCACCTTAGTCAAGTGTCTTCTACTATAGCCTCGGGATAACCAAAGCCTTATGATTGGATTTGGTAGACGGAAACTGAAGAAGCTCGTATATATATATATGTATATATATATATGTGTGTGTGTGTGTGTGTGTGTGTGTGTGTGTGTTCGTGTGTGTGTGTGCGTGCGTGCGTGCGTGCGTGCGTGCGTGCGTGCGTGCATGTATGTGTGTGTGAGCGTGTGTTTGTGTTGGTCCCCCACTACCGCTTGACAACCGGTGTTGGTGTATTTATGACCCCGTAATGTACTGGCTCGGTAAAAGAGACCGATAGAATAAGTACCAGTCTTAACAAAACATAAGTCCACAGTCTAATGACCGAAACAAGGAAAAGAATGATATGAATGATCAGAAAATGAACACAGAGTATACAATCCAGAGAGACCAGTGTCGTGTGTTTCAACGACAGAGACGAATAAGACTATATAAAATATTATCAACATAAGTGCAGGCGTGGCTGTGTTGTAAGAAGCTTGGTTCCCAAGCACATTGTTCAGGGTTCAGTACCACTGCTTGGGCAAATATCTCCTACTAAAGCCTCTGGCCAACCAAAACCTTGTGAGCGTATTTGGTAGATGGAAACTGAAAGAAGCTCGCCGTATATGTATATATATATAAATTCAATTAGAGGTTTTGTTAGCCTCATGAAGCGATAGTGTCATCGACAAAAATACTGGTTCAATACCCAATATTTTTTGGAAATTGATTACCTTATAATAATAGGTATATGTTTAAAACCATATAGTTATATTCACATAAAAGAAGAAAAGAATTTGGAGATTGGGAAGTTAATAATTGTTTATTATTAACAAATCTATCTATCTATCTATCTATCTTTCTATCTATCTATCTATCTATCTATCTATCTATCTATCTATCCACCTATCTATCTATCTATCTATCTATCTATCTATCTATCTATCTATCTATCTATCTGTCTATCTGTATATACATACATATACATATCATATATATATATATATATATATATATATATATATATATATATATACATATCATATATATATATATATATATATATATATATATATATATATATATATATATATATATGTATGTATATATTACATGGAAAAATGCGAGCAAGAGAAATAATATTCTTAAGATCATAAACCTGGAAAATTACATGACATGTTATTACGCTTGGAGAAGTTCAGTACAGCGTATTACATCTGGTAAAGTACAGAACAAGAAAATTTTTACTTAAGGATAAAATATCAAATAAAATATTTAGATTTACAAAATATTAGCTATTATTAAAACTAAAAATTTTATCATGTTATTATTTTTATTTGTTATTTAGTTCTTACATCTATTAAAAATAATAAAAAAAAATAGCTCACAATATTTTGCGCACTTCAAAAAATTTATTTTTCAAATCATCAATTAATGATTAGAAATTTGAAAATAGGTTATAGAAAAATAATATAAGTACATAAGTTAGTTCAATAAATAGAATAATACAAAATTTAGTTATATATTACAGTAAAATCTATCTATAACAACAAATTCACAGTAACATTTGCTTGAGTTATTGCCAAGTCTTCACATTTTTATTCTTAAACCCAAGGCCTATCTTTTGCATAATCAATTTGCCTACCATATATACTATTCTACTTTCCATATAACTTTAGCTATATTGGTACTTCTGGCTCTCATTTTTTAAAGTATTCTAATGTGTTAATATTTTAACAAAATGATGGTGTCTTTTTAAATTATAATGTTACTTTATAAATTAAAGATGTAATAAGTTGTCTGAACTTTACCAAGTGTAATAGCTTGTCCTGTAATTTTCCAGGTTTATAATCTTAAGAATATTATTTCTCTTGCTCGCATTTTTCCATGTAATCCATGTTTTTTCCAGGCTATTATGCTAATTAATAATGTGTCAAATGTATCAATCAGCGGTGTCGCTGATAATTTTTTCTTTACATCAATGAAGCCGGTAACATATATTAAAAGTCCCCTTATAGAACTATATTCATAAAAAAGTATAGAACTATATTATCACCCTCAAATTTGAGAAACAAACACTCATAACTTTTTTCTTTTAAAACTTCATTGCATGAAATTGATACCATGAAATTCCTCGAATAGAGTTCTATCATTTAGGCTTAATTAAAATATAGTTTGTTTTTAAAATAAAAAAGTTAATTATACTTAAATCTAATTTTTTGCTTTATAATTTTTTTCCATGATATTTTACCTCACAACTTTTTTGATACAATTTTTTGTTGCATGAAATCAAAACTATAAAATTCTTCATGCTTTCTTCTATCATTGAAGCTAAGATAAATATATTTTGCTTTTAAAATAAAAAAAAAAGTAATTTAGATCTAAATATATACATGTATGCCCGAGCGGCTTTTGCACAATTTCTCTCTTCCAAATTCCATGCATAAAGAATGGAAAATCGAAGGCTGTAGAAGTGGACTGTTGGCAAAATGTGTTGCGTTGTGAAATCGAGCCCGCAACGTCGTTGTTCTGAAGCGAACTTCTAAACCGCGGAACCATGTCTTCGTTCCGTAATTTTTTCTTGCTAAAGAAGCAGACAGGAAACGAAGGAAGAGCGGATTTAACATCAATTGCGTAAAAATATTACAAACATTTTTTAAGAAATATATTCGAAACAATACAATCGTAATATTAAACTTAGTGACCGAGAAAATATACATACAAACACACACAATTATACACACAGACATACAGCTGCACCACCCATGTATATATGCATACACACACACACACACACACACACACACATATATATATATATACACACATATATATAGATAGATATATACACACATATATATAGATAGATATACACACGCAGATAAGCACATAACCAGGCACGTATGCATTAGTATACACACTAACGCACACATGTACATATGCATACGTGTACACCTGCACGCATAGAATGTAAATGATGACGTAACTGTTGATTTACTATTAAAGCAAAACATTTTTGTTGGAGTCTTTCTAGACATCATGAATTTCACCTTCTCGGTATTATCCATTGTTCACAGAGAGAAAACAATAATTGTCAATAGCTATTATAAAAGTAATCACAATAGCAACATAGTAAAACAAAAGTGTAACAGAGGAAAATTATACAGGAAATTAGGCAATAAATTTGTAAAGACGTATCTGGTGGCAGAAAGAAATATATTAAAAGTACAAATGGAAGAAACTAGGTCCATAAATATCTGCTTAAGATATCATTGTACAGACTTACTGCACAGTACACAGACATACATTTATCTATAAACATATACATTCATGCAATTCACAAATCCGATGCCTATGTGTGTATATCACACTTTTGTATGAATAGGTATGTGTATGTTAGTATATCTGTTTTTATTGTGATTCATGCAAGTCAAACAATTGTAAACATATATACACACGCACGCATACAAAAACATGCACACACATAAATGTGTGTTTATATATATATACACACACTCACACACACATATATACACATGTATATACACATATGTATATACATACATATATATGTATACTCACACACACACACACACACACACACACACACACACAAACTCACACACCCACACACACATATATATAAATATATATATATATATATGGGAGAATATACAAATAATAACAACAGACGAGGACAGGTGGTGTAAATAACAAAAGTATATATTAGTATATATATATATATATATATATATATATATATACAAAGTATGGGGGTTTAGTTCACAGGTGATCTAAATGACTAGGTACGCTAGGTAGGTGCTGTAATCTCCTCCCCCTCTCCTTATTTACCGTTGTTTATTTATTTATTTATTTATTTTCTTTGTTATTTTTATACAGTATATTTTTATAAACTATATCCTTATATACATTAGTTTATCTTTAACCGTCTTAAACTTTCAGCCATTGCACCTATAACTACATGATAAATCTATCTGAGTCCTAGATAGAGTGGAAGAGAGAACATTTAAAGGATGTGGATAGACGAGTAGACTACCAGCTGAGATTCTGAATTATTGTATCTGGTTACATCTATATTATTGTAGTATAATATCAGTGTGTTCCATGTCTTTGAGTTTAGTATGTGTTCCTACTTTTTGTATTTCTATTGCTTCAATCTCTTGATTGCAGCAAAGCTGTGGCACTGCCTTGAAGGGCTTCGTCTTATTTGGGATTTATTATATCGGTGCCTCTGCCGATTCTCTGAGTTACGGGGACGTAAGCAAACCAAAACTGGCTGTCAATCGATGGTGAAGGACAAGCACATGCATAAAGACAAACATGCGCACACGCACACACACACACACACACACACACACACACACACACACACACACACACACACACTACGGGCTGCTTTCACTTTCACTCTGCCAAATCAATTCAGAAGCTTTGGTCGGTGTGAAGTTATAGTCGAAGACGCTCGTCCCAAGGTACCATGCAACGGGACTGAACCCACAACTTTGTAGTTAGAAAGCAAACTTACCACAAAACCACGTCTAAATATACTCATATGCATATATATACATATATGCGCACATATAAACGTATGCGTGTGAGTATATGTGTGAGTGTGTGTGGTGTGTCTCCTATGTTTATGCGTATGTTTGTTGATTGTGCGTGAATTTGATGATCTGTTATTACATGTCAAGCATAATAGAATAGATTGATCAATGAATAGCGATATTACTTTTACGACCGACTCATCTTCTAATACATAGGAAACTAAATAACCGTAATTCAATGTACCCTCGTTTGGAAAAAAATAGCTTTCGTATGAAAGTATATTTGGTGCTTTACTCTCTTTGTTTCATATGTAGGGTGTGATTTTAGGATCATTTCGCGGTTATATCTCTCACATTTAAATGTCACATGGAACCCCCTGTTGTTGGTTTATACATACGTAGAAACATACACAAAATGACTAGGAGAAGTGGTCAGTATTGCTGCCTACTGACAAGCCACATAGAAATCATTCTCTTACAGTACAGCGTTTGCGACACCCACACTACACATATCCAAGCAAACAGTCATCATATATAGTCATACATACACATGCACTGACAGTCGTTGCATATAGTCATACATACACATGCACTCACACGAACACACGTTTATGTATGCACACATACTCACATATATGGAAAACAGATTTTTTTGTTTTATTTAAAATCGGGGTATATTCTAGTTTCCTTTTTATTGAAGATTTTTCGTATTTCTCTATATATATTTTTGGCTGTTTGGAACAATAAATTTCCTAGATCCACAATCAACGTTTTGAGACTTTTACAGTCTCATCATCAGATTATGAAATATATTTGGTTTCTGTATGACATCTTCTATTGTAATCGAATTTATGCAGAACTTACTTCGAAGAATTTTGGCTTTTCACTTTCCTTGTCAGCGGTCACTCATTAATTTTGTATTATAATAGTCAAACTTAAGGTAGTGAACAGGTAGAATCGTTACAGTGTTGGAAAACAAGTGCATAGTGAAATTTTCTCTGACTCATTACGAGTCAAATTTCATCGAGTTCTACGTTACATTTTATCCTTGAGGGTCGATAAAATAAGTACCAGAAAAATGATGCAGTCGATGTTGTCGTCTTTCCAATACCGAAAATTGCTGGCCTTGTGCCTGTCGTGGGAGGAATTATTGTTGTAAAATTTACGTAGGCTTTTCCGGCCAAATTTTTATATTCATTGACTCTTTCACGTCAGAGTTCACGCGTTAATTTTTTATGTGTGTTAGCTACTTAGCATAATGTTGTATGTGTATTGCCTCCACGATTAATCGTCTATTTTTGTGAGGAGCTTTCTATTGTATGGATGTATTGCCTATTCATATTTTCTATCTTAAGTTGCTTTGTGGTGTGTGGCATAATGTTCTGCAAGCGATTCTTGTTGTAAATGCATGGTGAGCCGTTGAGAGCCTTTTGTACTAGTAAGGCCAATATAACAAATGGGTCATGAAGTTTGCAACGTTCACTTTTATGATTAAACTTGTAGACTACACTGCAACTTGCTCTC
>NC_142934.1:72791942-72824442 GCF_046866305.1 Octopus bimaculoides | reverse complement strand
GGGTGGTGGTGGTGGATAACTCGCGTTATTGTTTATAAAGGTGTCTTTTATATGGGGTTTGTGACTATAACGATGCATGTGAGATATTTAAATATTGAACTTAATGTTGGTGTTTATAATAATTTTCAGATTAAGCTGTTTGAATATTCTGATGAGTTTTTACGTAATACTATCAATTTTATTCCTATTTCTGCTATGTACAACTTCATGTATATTTTCTCTGTGTAATATTATATTAACAATCTCTATTTTGTTGTTTAGCATGTTAAGAATATATAAAAACACAAAATCTTCACTCTCAGCCCCATCAAATCTCCTTGTTGCTCACAGCTGCAATTTCGCAACCAACAGGAATTTTCGTGGAAGAGGATCGATGTTTTGGACTTCATAATTATATTAATGTCGGAGCTAGTAATCGTGGTTTATATAGTGCCACACTGAAAAGCCTGGATTAGAAAGGTTTTTGGAAATTGAAAGGTAGTACTCTACAATGTCAAACTGCATAAAATCGTGCTTGAAGTTTTTACGTTTATATGTGTGTGTGTATGTGTGTGTCTCTCTCTGTGAGCGTATGCGTATATGTGTGTGTGTGTCTGTGTATATGTGTGTGTGAGAGGTACGTAAATCTTTATATATGTTAAGCACATGCAACCAGGCCAAACCTATATATATATATATCAAGATAACAAATAACATCATAACCGACATCTTGCTTATCCCCACCTCTTACTCGTTTGAGAGAAATTTTCGCTTTGATATTCTAATAGTCATTTCTGCTGTAAGCACGAGGCTCAACTGGTACTTATTTTATCTACTTCGGAAGAATGAAAGACATAGTCAACCTCGACGGAATTTGAACTCTGAACCTAAAGATGGGCGAAATGCCGCTAAGAATTTTATTGAGAGCGGTAATGATTCTGCTACCTCACCCCTTTCGATGTTCTAATGTTTCTTTCTTTTCTAATATAGGCACTAGGCCTGAAATTTGGATAAGGAGCTAGTCGGGTACATCGACCCCTGTGTGTAACGGATATTTATTTCATCGATCTCGAAACGATGAAAGGCAAAGTCGACTTCGGCGGAATTTAAATTCAGAACGTAAAAACAGATGAAATGCTGCTAAGCATTTCATCCGGAGTGCAAACGATTCAGCCAGCTTGTCGCCTTCGATGCTCTAATTATCTTTTCTACAATATGTACAAGACCTGGAATATGAAGAGAGGGGGGACAGTAATTTACATAGACCCTAGTTCCTGACTATTACTTAATTTATCGACCCCTAACGGAAGAAAGGCAAAGTCAACCTCAGTGGAATTTGAACTCAGAGCGTTAAAACAGATAAAATGCCGATAAGCATTTTGCCCGGAGTGCTAACGATTCAGCCATCTCACCATCTTCTTCGATGCTCTAATAAAAGAAGCAGATTTGCTTTCGTTGCTTCAATTTTCCAGAAATAAAACAAATAATTTTAAATTAGAGAAACATGGAAAATTGTAGAAATCTGATTGTTTGGTAAATTCTTCAATGTTCTGTTTTCCAAAAAAGAAAAAAGAAATTAAAACAAAACCTCTGCCTTCGTGTAGTTTGTTTCATATGTTCAGTCTACTTTCTGTCCGCCATTCTGTCATTCTCTATTTGCGTCTTTTGTTTGTGAATGTGTGTGCTTGTGTGTGTATGTGTGTGCATGTTATTGTGCTTGGGTGTTTATTCGTGTGAATGAGTACTATTTTTATGTTCACGTGTTTTATCGTGTTCGTGTGTTTGTGTGTGTGTGCAAGCACGTATGTGTTAGCTGTGTATATGATGTTGGGTTGTTTGTAAATGTCTTACTTCTGCGTTTCTTCTGCTTTTAATTGAGTGTGTGTGTGTGTGCGTGCGTGTGCGCGCGTGTGCGTGTATGTATGTTTGCTCTTATTGAGCGTTTGCATGTGTGTTTAAATTATTTTACACGAACAACACTAATAACTAATATGATAGAGTAAAATATACATTAGTTATGTGTGTGCATGTGTGTGCACATGCGTGTGCGTGAGTGCATTTGCGCACGCGCGCGTGCATTTTCTTAAGTGTATTTTATGTTTTATTTTGTATCAATCTGTTCGACTAAACCCTTCGAGGCGATGCCCCGGGATGGCTGCAATCCAATGACTGAAGCAAATTAAAGATAAAATATATGTTTTTTATGCTTCTGTGTACTGCCAGTTATTGTCTGTAGGTGTGTGTATGTATATATTTATTGTATACATGGCTCTAGTTTTAAGTTTATGTATGCTTTTTAATATTATCATGTATGCCTTACTTGTGCATGCATGTGTGCAGGTGCATTTGAATGTAGGTGTTATCTTATATTTGTGTCTTCTTCTTCTTGAGTGTATCTGTAATTATGTACGTGTGCGTGTTTACGTGTGTGCGTGTATGTGTGCGTGTTTACGTGTATGCTTTCGTGTGTTAGTGGATATAACGTTCGCGTATGTATGTATTAACTCTATTTTCGTTACTGTAAACTGTACATGTGTTAACATTCAAACGATTCATTCATTGTGGCATTTTTATCTATCCGATCATTTAAATACAGTCCAAATTGCCAAAGGAGAAAAAAACAAAAAAAAAACAGCAAAACAAAAACAAACGATAAGAAATATAAAACAAAACAAAAACTAAACAAAGAAAAAGTTTAAAGTCCAACATCTCGCAGGTGTATTTATGTGTCTGTTTGTATTTGTATATATTTCTGTGCGTGTTTTAAGCTTCTGCGTTTGCTGTCTCGTTTTGTGTTAATGTTTCCTCGCTTTATGTTAATGTGTCTCGTTTTGTGTTAATGTTGTCTCACTTTGTGTTAATGTTGTCTCCCACTATAATAATGTTGACTCGCTTTGTATTAATGTTATTTCTCTTTCTGTTAGTATTGTCTCCCATTGTGTTAATGTTGCCTCGCTTTGTGTTAATGTTGCCTCGCTTTGTGTTAATGTTGTCTCGCTTTGTGTTGATGTTGTCTCACTTTGTGTTAATATTGTCTCCCACTGTGATAATGCTGACTCGCTTTGTATTAATGTTATTTCGCTTTGTGTTGGTGTTGTCTCCCATTGTGTTAATGCTGCCTCGCTTTGTGTTAATGCTGTCTCACGTTGTGTTAATGTTGCCTCGCTTTGTATTAATGTTGACTCACATTGTATTAATGTTGTCTCGCTTTGTGTTAGTGTTGTCTCACTTTGTGTTAACGTTGTCTCACTTTGTGTTAATATTGTCTCCCATTGTAATAATGTTGTCTCGCATTGCGTTAGTGTTGTCTCGCTTTGTGTTAATGTCCCGCTTTGTATTTGGTTTATCTGTATATGTGAGAAGAATATTAGTGCACTTGCCTGTGTGTTGGTGTGTGCCTTGATTCTTATATCTTAAAAGGCTTACTTTCATTTACGGCGTGTGTGTTTGCGTATATTGTGTGCAAACTATGTTTTGTGCCATATTGTTTATATATGTCTATGTTTGCGAAGTGTATGCATGTATGTATGCGTGGGTGTACGTGCGTATGTGACCTTTGGGTGTATATTTGTGTACTTTTGTGTGTGTGTGTATGTGTGGCTCTGTGTGTCTGTGCTATGCTTATATGTTGCTTGTGTAGATTTGAAACAAAGGAAACAAGTTATTTCTGTTTTCATTTTGCCTCCGTCCATTATTTGTATTAGCGTATGCCGTTCTTTCTTTTTGTATTGTACTTTAATCTTTCTGCCCATGCTGTCCTCGCGGCCAAATGAAACTACTACTACTACTACTACTACTACTACTACTACTACTACTACTACTACTACTACTACTACCAGTAAATATTTCTAACTTAGGCACTCAACAGTAGAAACAACTACACTTAACAAGAATACACTAAGGGATCCCAATGTGTGTGTGTATATATATATATATATATATATATATATATATTTATATGCATATATTATTATTATTATTATTATTACTATTTAATACAGTTTCATTCGCGCACCACCCCCACACAAATACGCACACACGCATGTAACAATTACGCATAAAATATGATACATTCGTTTATTTTCTAATAGTATTATATAAAACTTTTGCTCCACAATCTTTTTTCCACTCGCGGTACACTTATATACTTTTCAGAATTCGGCGGCGCACCTGAGCTAAAGTTATTACTAAAGATGTAGGGAAAAATTATATTCAGGTTGCAGCATCGCTTCGTGAAGCACCAGTGTGCCACCGTATACCGGTTGCGGAGCACTGGTATAAGATGAAACGTAAAGTTTCCTCTCACACTTACAATCGTGACACAGTCTAAACATCATGACTTCCGTTGAGAAATAGAGACCTCGCTGTATTATATAAGCTGCGGTCTTATTGGTTTTTGGTACTTTTCCATTTCAGGTTTTTATTCTATCAATTATATTGCTCTTTAAGCATGGTATTAGTTAATCGATTCCCAGACCGGGCGTTGTGAGTGTTTATTGAGCGAAAACACCTAAAGCTCCACGAGGCTCCGGCAGGGGATGGTGGCGAACCCTGCTGTACTCTTTCACCACAACTTTCTCTCACTCTTACTTCCTGTTTCTGTTGTGCCTGTAATTCAAAGGGTCAGCCTTGTTACACTGTGTCACGCTGAATCTCCCCGAGAACTACGTTAAGGGTACACGTGTCTGTAGAGTGCTCAACCACTTGCACGTTAATTTCACGAGCAGGCTGTTCCGTTGATTGGATCAACTGGAACCCTCGACGTCATAAGCGACGGAGTGCCAACAACAACAATAGTTAATCGGAGTTTGATTTATATTTTACAACACGCATTTCTTTTCCGTGTGAGCGATTTTAGTTGTTCGCTTGTTAAAGTTGGACTTGCGAATCTTTGTTTATCAATAAATAGCATATGCAATAGCAAACTGGAATGGAGATGGGTAGTTAGAAGAGTAGGAAGACAAAGAAAATTTAATTTGAAAGTGATTAATAGCCGAAAGTTCAAAAATCAACAACTCATTTGACCCACAAGTCCAGAGATCAAAAATATAAAATTTAAATTACGCACTAAAGGTTAACTACCTATAAAAGAATTACGTCAGGTATCAAACTGATCTTAAATACTCATTAAATTCTCCCGAACATTACATAGTACGTTACAGGGTTTGGGAAAACCGGCCCAGTAAATTGCTTAGTATTGTTTGGACTGGGAGGGCGTGGAGGGCCACGAGGGCTGATACCTGTAGGAAGGCATATCAAGAGAGAGAGAGAGAGGGGGAGGGATAGAGGGATAGAGAGAGAGAGAGAGAGAGAGAGAGAGAGACATAGAGAGATAGAGAGAGAGTGATTAAAAGAGAAAAGAGAAAGGGGAGAATGGGATAGGGAGGACGGAAAGGGTATGACAGACAAAAAGCGACTGAATATGTGAGAGAATGAGAG
This sequence comes from Octopus bimaculoides, assembly GCF_046866305.1. Classification (NCBI taxonomy): domain Eukaryota; kingdom Metazoa; phylum Mollusca; class Cephalopoda; order Octopoda; family Octopodidae; genus Octopus; species Octopus bimaculoides. The sequence goes on along the minus strand of NC_142934.1, from coordinate 72,819,024 downwards.
AAAGAGAGAGAGAGAGACAAAGGAGAGGAAGAGAGAGAGAAAAATAGTATTAATAATGGTTTCAAATTATGGCACAATGACGGCAATTTTAATGCAGGAGATAAGGCGAGTACGTCGACCCCAGTGCTCCACTGATACTTACTTTATGGACCCTAAAAGAATGAAATCTACTGGCCTTAGATATATTTCGTGAATGGTCAGAGTGTATAGCAAGGTGTCAAATAAATGCAAACGTTCATTTCCGCTTCAGGGCTGTTAACGTAGGTCTGTGATTCTCTTCGAATGTGTTGTTCTTTTCTACTGTAATTGAATATTTCTAGTGTTTATTATTGAGGATTTGCGTGGTTCATTTTTGCTTTCAGGTTCTTACAGTTTTGAAACTTATCCTAGTAAAAGATTCCGCTTGTGTGTCTTAACTCTCAGAGTCAATCATTTCCCCTGCAAATCAGTGGCTCTTTTGGATTTCTCCTCAATCACTTTATTCCTAAAAATACTGACCTAAAAATGATAATGCCATAAATAGCGTGAACAGGATAAATTATCCATATAAAGCAGAAAAATACGTTACTGGCAAGCCATGAGACTCGAGCTCACATCTCTGAGATTACAAGTTGAATTTAACGTTAGTGTCTTATGAAGCTAAATTTATACTTGCTGATGACATGCAAGAGTATCTGACATCGTGATGGATCCAAAAGAAGAGGTTGCAATACTTCTGCTTAGCTCCAACAGTTTATGCATAGGGTAAAGCATCTCCGAAGTTTATTTCACTTTTGATACGTCGGCGTATCTCAAGCAACATGGTAAAAGTATGGATATAGTTTTTTTTGAAGTTAAGTGCCTTTAAGTGTCATATAACAGAATAGTGTGACAGACAATGAATAATAAGACTTTAGTTATTGTTTTTGTTTTAATGCTTAACCACATTTTTAAAGTAGAGAAACGGATGGAAAGGTTCAACCATAGAAATTTAGAAAGATAGATAGATTTACTGATAAAAAGGCAGAAAACTAGCCTGGTAGTTTGACAGATAAATGGGTAAATCAAGGGTAATTAAGTAACAACCTTAGAAAATAGAATTGGATTGACTATGATAATGAACGAGCAGTTATTTTGTTGTGAAGGCAGTAAACGTCCAGATCACTAAGGTACATATGAAACATCATTGGACCGTCCGTCAGCTTGAAATGTAACAATTGCTTCTCAGATAAAGAACAATAATAATTCCAAGAAGTGTTCTCTACCAACATGAGCATGAACATAGATACGTACATGAACAAGAAAGATCGTGAATCCGAAAGCGCATAATGAACAAACAAACCATCCAGTGATAAGGTAAGTTCAAAGTTATTTGTATTTAAGTCTATTTATCTACCTATCTATCTATCTATCTATCTATCTATCTATCTATCTATCTATCTATCTATCTATCTATACGTACACATATACATACATAAATACATTCTTACATACGTACATATATATATACATACATACATACATACATACATACATGCATACAAGCATACATACAAACGGGAACATATATTTAACAATCAACCGATCTCTTTATGTCTCTTTTCACCTTTTCTTCTGTTCTTGCACCCATTTACTCTGCCAAGACGGATCAATATTTAAACCCGTTAGAAGAAATTAACTGCTAGTCCATTAGCAAGGCCAGTCCAAAGCTATTTGCTAAGTTGTTAGCTATTTCATCTTAATTTATCCTTCTGTTTATCAATCGTTAGATCTATCTTTCTACCTTTCTATATTCTGGTATGTTTGTATCTTTCTGTCCGCCTACCTACTCCTCTGGCTATACAGTATAAAATAGTCGCAACAATTAAACTCTTGTTTAGTGTTCATTGTCTGAAACAATACGACATTTAAAGGTAGTTAATTACACAAATACTAGAGCCACACTGTATTATACTTTAATTTTCTCATACTATATTTATAAGTTATAACCTAACGGTTGTTTAACAGCTGTCAAGCAATAAAAACTAAGCGACCGAGTAAGTAACATTCAACTATATTCTTAAAGGTGAGAAATTCATAACATATTGATAGGTGGTTTCGTTATATATAAGCGCAAAACATTTGACATCTATTCCACAGGATACAGAACTATCGAGAAACTAGCATATGACCAGTAACAGGTTTGGTGAAGGCTGGCATCAGGCTTTCGAAATGGATGTTATGGAAATCTCCAAACTGTGTTGCAGTTGAAGGTGATAAAATGTCACACCCTTTCCTGCCAGATTTAAATCACAGCGTTTTAGTAACTAAAAAGCTTTTGAGGAGGCATATTTAATAAAGTCATACAGGAGTACAAAATACGCTGGAAGAAGGAAACACGAGGGTATTTAACTTTTGGAGACAGAACCTTTTTCATGAAAAGGACCTTCACATGGTAAAACAAAACAAAACACAATAGCAAGGGTGAACAATACGATAAAACAAGCAACTGAACAAAAAAAAAAATAATAAAGATAATACATATAGTGTCAACTATTTTGTGTATTATCTATATATGTCTAAGTTTCATTATGAAATGACATCAGAGACACACACACGGACACACGCGAGAACACGCACAAACACACACACACACACACACACACATATATATATATACGAGGAGGTAGTCAAAAGTTCCTGGCTTTATGGGTATCCGAAAAACTTAACTGGAAGCCCAACCTTCTGAGTACTTGTACAGGGCTTAGAAAAACTGAAGGACTGCTGGAATGAATGTGTGAATCTGAGAAGAGAATACATTGAATAAAAATCATAATTAACTGATAGTCCTGTATTTTCGTTTACCCAAAGCCAGGAATTTTTCAGCATCCCGTCGTAGATATATCTTGTATATTTCTCGATAAAAGCAAAGCCATTGCTAGAAAGAATCATTGAAATGAGTCAATGTTGATGCAATGTGAGGCCCTTGTATGACTCTTGGGCCCGGCGAAAGGTTTTCACATTCTATTACATAATGCACACACATGTATATATATAAATATATGTACGTATATATATATATATATATATATATATATATATATATATATATATATATATATATATATATATATATATATGTGCCATAAATATCGCCATCCATTTAGAGAAAAATTTGTAGTTTAGAATCAGTAGTTCTTTGACTGCTATTTCTAAAATTTCAGTATGTTGGAGAAGCAACTCAATGCTAATCCCTGTATATTTATGATGATAAATGGTTTTACCGATAAAGGTTTTTTCATACTGAACTACTTGGCAAAATTGTTAATTATTAATTCTATTATTAATTGACGATTCCCTGCCCTTATTCTTGTATATATATATATATATATATATATATATATATATATATATATATAGTTATTAATATTTCTAAGTCTCTCTAAAGGAGACTACGGCAGCGGTACTGGAAATTAATAGTTATCGCCAAGCCAACATGGCAGTCCCAAAATTAGGACGAAAGCTATATATAGATAGATAGAAACTGTGTATCACGCTTTATTGCAGGTCAAAGTTTTGTTGATATTTTAAATATTAAACACTATACAAACGTGAAATTTGGTCTACTGAAAGATCCTAGGTAGTTGCACACACACAGTGAACATTTCAATGGTATTGATAAGCTACATACAAAGCTATGTTGAGTTATGTATTTTGAGGTGCTTTCAGCTTTTGAGGTCCCACGCTTTATTACAGGTGTACGAAAATGTCAATTAAGGTAATGACACAAAGTATTATCGTTATATTACCATTTTATTGGCAAAACACGCTACTGAAGAATAGCAGCAAAAGATACGAAACAAACACAATTAAATTATTGATGCTGTATTTTATTTGTTTACATATCTTCCTTGTATAGAAATGACATCAAACAGTCTTTTGTCCACAGAAGCTGTTAGCCGACTAATTTGAGATGTTATGGTACCAGCAGCTGTTTTGAACTTTTCGCACAGAGCATCTTTCGATGAAAACTGGCAGAAACGTTAGCACGCCGGGCGAAATGCTTAGCGGTATTTCGTCTGCAGCTACGTTCTGAGTTCAAATTCCACCGAGGTCGACTTTGCCTTTCACCCTTTCGGGGTCGATAAATTAAGTACCAGTTACGCACTGGGGTCGATATAATCGACTTAATCCGTTTGTCTGTCCTTGTTTGTCCTCCCCTTTGTGTAGCCCCTTGTGGGCAGTAAACAAATAAGATGAAAACTGGATGCCTCCTTCATACACTTTCCTCTTTAAGATCGACCAGAGCTGTTCGAAAGGGTTTAGGTCATGAAAATAGGGACACCTAGTCATGAGTGATTCGTCTGTGATTCCAGAAGTTGCGCGGTACGAAATTGCAACCTTGGCGAAATTGCAGCCTTGACTTGCAATAAAGCGTGATACACAGTTTATATATATATATATATATATATATATATATATATATATGCGTTTTTTTAAATACTTCTTTTGTTTTTTTAATTAAGATAAACAACTTCCATCTATCTAGAAGTAGACTTGCAAGGCCCCTCTACCAAACTTCACTTGTCCGTGTCGAAAAATACTCCTCCAGGACTGTTCTGACCACGTGTACAGAATTCATATTTTTTCCGTCCAAAGAATTTTGAAGCCTGCGGAATAAATGATAATCAGATGGAACAATGACCAGCGAATATGATAGTGGGGCATCGATTCCCATTCAAACTGCTCCAGCCTTTGGAATGTCATCCTTGTTGTAAGTGGCCGAGAATTATCCTGATGGAAGACCACCTTTCGTCTTGAAACCAAAAATGGTTGTTTTTCTTCTACCGCTTTCTTAAGCCGCTCAAGCTGCTCGCAGTTGATCTCCTATGTTATTGTTTGGTTTGGGTTTAAAAGTTCAAAGTTGGCTAAAGCTTTAATATCCCACCAAACCGACCTTTACCTGGGTGAAGACTTTCTTTAGCCCGGGATGCCGGTATTTCTCCTTTCCCTACCCGCTGTCTTCGGCACTTGACATTTTTATAGAGAACCCATTTCTCTTCACCAGTCACTATTCGGTCCAAAAAAGGTTCATTCGTGAGACATGACAGCAAAGAAAAGCACACATTCACTCTCTGCATGCGATTAGACTCAGAAAGTTTCTGAGGAATCCATTGACCCAATTGCTGACTTTTCCAATGACATGCAGGTGTTGATGAATGGTTGAATGACCAAATCCAAGCTTCTTTGTTAGTTCCTCAACAGTTACGATGGGATTTAGTTCCACCAGGTTTTGCAGGACGTCCTCGTCAAGCTCTATATTTCTTCCAGGACGAGGCTCGTCTTCTAGGCTGTTGTATCCAGTTCAGAATTTCTGGAACCACAGTTGACACTGGCTTACGCTTATTGTCCGATCCCCATATACTGCATTAATATTCCACGCAATTTCCGTTGCCTTTATTGAACTAGAAGCAAAATATGCCGAACATGCTCATTTGTCACTTTCATTATAACTTTGAAAAAAATAACTGTTAAGTTCGAACTTCACTCTTCAAATCTTGCACTAAGAATAAGTCAAGGTAAAATTACTACCCGCTTTTATATCAAGTTGATGCTGGCAGTTTATCTCATTCCCCTCTGAATTTTAGTTTACGCAATTGAAGAAGATCGCATTATTTATGGGATGACCCAATATATATATATATATATATATTACAAATTAAAAAGGTAAAGGATTATCAATTTATTAATTTATTAATATATCAACAATTAATAATTTTTACCAAGCCCTTCGGTATGTAAGCACCATTATCGGTGGAGAACTTATTTAAAAGTTCATATATATTTATAAGCATAAATTAGGGATCAGCAAATATTTGCTTCACCACATACCGAAGTTCAGAAATAGCAGCTAACAGCTTTTTTAGCTGCTATTTCTGAACTTCGGTATGTGGTGAAGATAATAGCTGATCCCTAAATTATGTATGTATATATATATATATATATATATATATATATATATATATATATATATATATATATATATATAAATTTATATATATATATATATTTATATATATATATATATAAATTTAAAGAATGAAGTAAACGCATGTTATAACTGCATACTTTTATTCCGACATATGTTTCGAAGAATTGCAATTTATGCGATCCATATATCGGAATAAAAGTATGCAGTTATAACATGCGTTTACTCCATTCTTTAAATTTATATATACTCAAATACACAAAATATCAAGGAGTTTCTGCCTCACAAACAGGAGTTACACTACAGTTATTTTGTGATCTTTGCTACCCTGGTTTCTATTAACCCATTTATTGTATCCGAATTATTCTTAATTAGGAGAAACTAAATACATATAATTAAATATATATATATATAATCCTTTTCTTCCTTGGCTATCGCCGAGCAAACACGCGAACCATTTCGTCCCTACTTTCAAGTTCGTGCCACACAGCGTTCATACACATATAATTTTTCTCGTCTGGCCGTAAAGCCTTTTCTGTTTGTTTTCCTGTCTTGTTTATTGTCCGCCACTACATTCCTCCGTGGCAAGATTTAATTTGTGTATACAAATTTAATTTGTGTATACAAATTTAATTTGCGGTCCATGGGAAGAGCCGTTTTAACGATGCGTCCTGCCCAGCTCTTCGAAACGCCGGTGTTAAAACGGGGGTAGCTGATGAAGTAGAATGTTCTCTATGTGGCTTGTGTGTTTTCTCGTCTCTGTTTTGTTTGCAATGTCCTGTACCCAGATATGCACCTATACATACAGGTGGATGTCGGTATGCACATACCTGTACGTATATATGCATATACTCATTTACTATTTGTTTTTACATGACTGAACGCAGCGTCTCCAATTGTAAGTAGTTTTCGTAACTTCATATTTTCCGACGCTACTCTATCTCTTTCTCTTTCTCTTTCTCTTCCTCTATCATTTCCCCCCTCTCGTTCTTCCTCTTTACTACTACGTATCTCGCTTTACCCCTCTCGTTCTTCCTCTGTTGCTACTACGTATCTCTTTTTCCCCCCTCGTACTTCCTCTCTTTCTCTTTTCCTTTCGTTGCTCACCTATTCTTCTACTTCCTCCCTTTATTTCTCCCTCTACCACTCTCTCTCTTCCCCTCGTTCTTCCTCTTTACTACTACGTATCTCGCTTTACCCCTCTCATTCTTCCTCTGTTACTAACTACGTATCTCTTTTTTCCCCCTCGTACTTCCTCTCTTTCTCTTTTCCTCTCGTTGCTCACCTATTCTTCTACTTCCTCCCCTTGTTTCTCCCTCTACCACTCTCTCTCTTCCCCTTACACCGGCATGGTCACATGCTTCCGGTCAATAATCCTTTTCTTCCTTGGCTATCGCCGAGCAAACACGCGAACCACTTCGTCCCTACTTTCAAGTTCGTGCCACACAGCGTTCATACACATATAATTTTTCTCGTCTGGCCGTAAAGCCTTTTCTGTTTGTTTTCCTGTCTTGTTTTTTGTCCGCCACTACATTCCTCCATGGCAAGATTTAATTTGTGTATACAAATTTAATTTGCGATCCATGGGAAGAGCCGTTTTAACGATGCGTCCTGCCCAGCTCTTCGAAACGCCGGTGTTAAAACGGGGGTAGCTGATGAAGTAGAATGTTCTCTATGAGGCTTGTGTGTTTTCTCGTCTCTGTTTTGTTTGCAATGTCCTGTACCCAGATATGCACCTATACATACAGTTGGATGTCAGTATGCACATACCTGTACGTATATATGCATATACTCATTTACTATTTGTTTATATATATATATAAGCAGATGTATCAAGGTCTTTCATTTGTCAAATACTACCTATACTACGCATTCCTCTGAATGCCACCTGCAATGTCACATATAATAAGAGCGTTGCTATTGTTTAGAGCTATGAGAACAAACTGCTTATCTTAGGTGGGTGATAAATGTATGTTTAAACGACGGATAATTGTGCGAAATAATGTTCCTGTTTATCAATATTTTCTAAAGATTAATCTATTCCATTGAGAGCACACACCCTTCCCTTGTCACCAAGGAAATCATCTCTTGTTTAGAGATGTTTTTACAATATCTAATGCTTGTGATACTTCAGAAGTAGTTTATTAAATTAATTAATTTATACGCGGATATATGAGTCACTAGAAGAAAAATGAAATAATCAAATATATAATATATACGCTACATCTCTTGAGATACTAGTAATTATCTACGGATCCCTAAAACCTACACATATTGATTTACTCAACATAGGGATATTAAGAGAATTTCTGTACATTTAATCGTGTTCTGCTAATAGTTATGAACCAAATTCTATATTAGAATATGAAAGTAGCACTTACATTATGTCTGCCTATATGCCATATTGATAATTGCAAAGATTCACAATCTAATTTACACTATTCGCGTCTCCTCGTTTATAGAAGCAAAAAAAAAAAAAAAATGCCACCAAAGATTAGAAATGCCGATGTAGAACATATTTAGCATGGTTAATATGGCTTGGAATGATTGAAATCATGAAACTCTTGAAAGAAGTAACGTGAATTCCACTAACAAACATTTTATTATTAGAATCTTGTAATTGTCCAATCATCGATGACAGATTACAAGACCAGATGTCAAAGGTCCGAACGAATGATTCCGCAATGACCGCATACACACCTCTTGCTAGAGGACTCCGTATTACTACAATGATATCGATAAAATATAACAAACAATCCCAGATCAAACCAAGTGCTCCTCTACTAAATCTTAAGGCAAATCTTATTGAAACTCACTGAAGTGGAGTAAAAGGTGTAGCATAAATCCGTCAGTACATAATTGGTATAGAAACGACCGATGCAATTTAAGAAAGCAGTTTTTGATTATATGCATTTCTGTGTTTATAAAGAAATAAATTTTACTTATACATAGTAACTATTTAACTAATAGCTTGGGTGTCGTCTGAACTGACCATTGTATTGTGGGTGGATTTGGTCAACAGAAACTGTGCGTAAGCCTGTTTCACACACACACATACCACGGGCTTACATACACACACATATACATGTATATGTGTGTATGTAAACCCGTCGTGTATATATATATATATATATATATATATATATATATATATATATATATATATATATATATATCTGTATCTATATGTATATAATAAATAATACACACACACACACATATATATGCATATATGGGCACAGGACGTCACCAACTGTGCAAAAGATATGAAATACGTAAACAACGAGAGAGAAAAATGGAAAACAGGACAAGTAAACACAGAGAAAGGATCCTTCATCAGTTGTCGGGTGTCTATCTACTCATCATTTCGAGCATTCAGCGGCAATATGAATCTTCAGAGACAGTTGCTTCCATAAATTTAGGATTTATAGAGGGTCAAATTTGGGAACAAACACAGGACAGTGGAAACATACAAGGATACTGAATGAAAACAAACATAGAGGATCGTCAGACCAGAACGAGTGGAACGCTGCGAGAAATATTTTCTTCGAAAATAGAAAAGATAGAAGTCCAGTCTTTTGAACTTCCGTACTGGAAAGGAAAGATGGACATGTAAGGAAAAGAACGTTGGACGATGGTAACGTATGAGTAACGAGAGAGAGAAAAAGAGAAAGAGGGTGTGTGAGAGAGAGAGATAGAAAACGGTGGAAAGAGGGAGTGGGAGAAAAGGGGATTAGAGGCTGGAGGAAGAAAACAGTATAGAGTTGCATCAAAAAGGTGTATATATATATATATATATATATATATATATATATATATATATATATATATATATATATATATGTTCGTGTGTATCCGAGTATGCGTATACGCGCGCGCGTGTGTAAGTGTGTGTGTGTACAGGAGTGTGTCTTTGCTGCAGCTTTGTTTAAGACCCACTCCTACTGTTCAAAAACTTTTGTTGGTTTGCGTGCATTTCGGCAAAAGTGACCAAAAAAATAACTACCGGATTTAAAAGAAATACGAGTACACGGGTCGTTTCTTCTTACGACTGAAGTCCTTCAAAGTGATTATGCCCTTGAATCCGTGGCCGCAATCCCATGACTGAAGCAACTATGATAGAAAGAAGAGAAAACGGGCATATGCGATTCATTAGTTGATATCGTGTGATCTGATATAATTGCTGTATATCTGCTAACACGAATAACTGTGTAGTGAAGTCTTGATTTTGTTGTGCTTAAGGAGGATCATTATGCTAATGTATTGGACACACTCACTGGCTCAATTCCGCTCATTTATTAAATATCCAGTGTGTGTTCATTACATTGGCATAATGACTCTCTCTAGAAAGCGGCGATCTGGTAGACACGTTAGCACGCCGGGCGAAATTCTTATCGGTATTTCGTCAATCTTTATGTTCTGAGTTCAAATTCCGTCGCGGTCGACTTTGCCTTTCATCCTTTCGGGGTCGATAAATTAAGTACCAGTTACGCACTGGAGTCGATGTAATCGACTTAATCCCTTTGTCTGTCCTTGTTTGTCCCTTCTGTGTTTGGCCCCTTGTGGGCAATGAAGAAATAAGAAACGTTAGCACGTCGGGCGAAATGCTTAGCGGTATTTAGTCTGTCTTTACGTTCTGAGTGAAAATCCGGCCAAGGTCGACTTCGCCTTTCATCCTCTCGGGGTCGATAAATTAAGTACCATTTGTTTACTGAAGTCGATCTAATCGAGTGACACCCTCCCCCAAAATTTCGGGCCTTGTGCCTAGAGTACAACAGAAATAATGACTCTCTGTAGACACAACAAAATTTGTTTCAACCTATGAATTCATATAAAGAATCTTGCAAACCAAATACAAAAGCGAAGTTTTTAATCTTTGTAGTAAATATAAGTTAAATGAGGGAGATTTTATAGAATATCTTTTGTGGATATCTAAAATATGTGGGGGAAACCTTTCATTATTCATATATACAACAGGTTTCAATATGTCACTCAGATGCAGAATATGGCTTACCCTTGAATAACAACGCCTGTAAATCTTAATCTATTAACGAATTGCATAGTAAAGTAACCAAGCGGAACGCTCATCACTTATGTAGTACACACACATACTACAGCGTTGAATTGTATTATTGAATATCGACATATATGAAAACTACGAACAACCAGCCAATGGAAATGATGCGAATTCACTGGAGATGTGTAGCAGCGGCATCAGATTACATGTGACAATGTCTCGCGACAAGTCACTGTATGCGCGCGCGCACGTGTGTGTGTGTGTGCGTGTGTGCGTGTGTGTTTAGTTATATGAGGCTTTATATAAAAGAAACTTTACTAAAAACATCTCCATGTATGTATGTATGTATGTATGTATGTATGTATGTATGTATGCATGTATGCATCTATCTATCTATCAATCTGTCTGTCAGTCTGTCTGTGGCTTTGTGGTAAGAAGATTGCTATCCAACTACATGATTCCAGATTCGGTCCCACTGGGTAGCACCTTGGGCGAGTGTCTTCTGCTATAGCCTCGGGCCGAGCCTTGTGGTCGGATTTGGGAGACGAAAACTGAAAGAAACCTGTCGTATATATATATATATATGCATCTCTCTCTCTCTCTCTCTCTGTATATATATATATATATATATATATATATATATATATATATATATTTATGTATGTACTTATGTATATAGTTAAAATAAGTAACGAAGCGTTTGGTATAGTTTCTGCAAAACATATAGAACAGGACATTTCTGAAACACTTCCTGAATTGGGTCAAATCAAGAAGAATCTAAGTAAAAGAAAACGTAACCTATTTTACGTGCAGAATTATTCGTCTGAGACAAACGCACTGTTCCCCTAAATCAAATATCTGGTGTGTTAGGTTACAAATGAATTAATACATGACTAAAACGCAGGTGAAATCTAGTACGTCAGCGATGTCTCTGATGATAACGAATAGTAAATAAGCACCGGCTTTCATGCAGGAAATCGACCTAACATAAATCATTAAGAATTGGTGATACATATAAAGCAACAACGACGACAGCATATTACCTCCATTAGTGCCAGCACCAACGCCAACAAAACAAATACAAAGTGACAATATCACCAACAATAACAACAATAATAACAAATAGAACAACACAACTAAGATAAACTGATAACTGTTTGGTCCAGGCTAGCAGTTTCTTATCGTAAACACTGAGATGTTGTTGTTGTTGTTTTTGTAGATTTGTTTTTTGTTCCTTTTATTTGTTTATTTTTTTTTATTTCTAAATGTTTCTGCCATTGTTGCCGACGTTGTTGACGTTGACAAAACGGAATCCATCATAATATTCGACACATATGGATTTTTATCACGCTGCTAACTTTAGGAAAAGATTTCTGAAGATAAGACAACAGTGCTAAGCTGCAGAAATCAATAGTATGTTTATTTTTTCTTGCCCGCCATCTTTTGAGACGCTAAAGCATCAAAAATGGATACCGTTTCATTGACATTTGAAGAAGGAAAAAGTCAAAAATGGAAAAACAAACATTATAATATGATTTATGATACTGGCAATGTTCAGACGTATGTTACAATGTGTTGTTTATGAGAGTTTTCTCGCCTCTCCGATAATGTGTTGCTGCTTACGACTCTCACATACGAATACATTCACCAAAATCATACCTACATTTATACTTACGTACAAAACTGTATCTTTCTGTATATGCGTATATACTGTGTGTGCGTGTGTTGGTGCGTGTGCGCGTGTGTGTGTGCGTGTGTGCGTGCGTGTGTGTATATCTTTATACTATATATATATATATATATATATATATATATATATATATATATATATATGTATGTATATATATATATATATATATATATATATATATATATATATATATATATATATATATATATGTATGTATATATATATATATATATATATATATATATATATATATATATATATATATATATACATAATATATATGGACATACAATATATATATATTATATATGGGTGTGTGTTTGTGTGTATAAATATATATGTATATGAGTGTATGTGTATGTATAAATAGATATGTGGGAATACAGATAAATAGATATACATACAGATGTAAATATATAGATATACTGCGAAATGCTTTTAGTAGTTCAGTAGTTTCTTGTGCATAAAGATTCATATAAATACACACTCATATATATATATATATATATATATATATATATATATATATATATATAAAGGCATATATATATAAATATACACTATGGGTATGTATATATGTCTGTATGTATGAATGCATGTATATATGTGTATATGTATGTATGTATGTATATATATAGAGAGAGGTGCCTGCTGGAGGAGGTGGTACTCTTACACCACAACTTTCTCTCACTCTTTCTTCCTGTTTATGTTGTACCAGTATTTCAAAGGCCCAGCCTTGTCACACTCTGTGTCACGCTGAATCTCTCCCGAGAACTACGTTACGAGTATATGCATACGAGTGTCTGTGGAGTTCTCAACCACTTGCACGTGTATTACCAGGCTGTTCCGTTGATCGGATCAACTGGAACCCTCGTCGTTGTAACCGACGGCATGCCACGATATAGACAGATATACTTCTAATGATAGCATTATTATTTTCCAAATATTATAAGTACTACTTTTGAATCTCAGAATGGAAATATTTCTGTTAGAATAGAGCTAATTGTTTGGAACATACATCAATACGTAACTGGTGATCATGAGTCTGATCATAGAGAAATACATAAATATGTTTATAGAGTCAAATCTATATATCTTTAATCGCACAGTGAAATTTAGTCCTTTGATTAGATCACATGTAGAGTCTATATTACCTTTCTCTCTCTCTCTCTCTCTCTCTCTCTCTCTCTCTCTCTCTCTCTCTCTCTGTATATATATATATATATATATATATATATATATATATATATATATATATATGTATATATATAGACAGAGGAGGAAACGAAAGATCTCAAATTACCTATTGAGAGCAAGATATATTTTGGTGAAGATACAAACAAACTGACTGGTTGGACACGTATCGAAATATAAGACTAGCCATAGTCCAATTTCTGGATGCTTTAAACTAAAAGTAATTATAAATAATAAATTTTAGCACCTGGATAATTTTCGAGATAAGGCTTACAGTCGATTAAACAGATTTAGGAATATTTCTCGGATTGCTTAATCGCTCTGCGAAATTTCAGTCGGCACATCAGATAACGGTATTATTCTCAAATGAAGTGTGCCGTAATAACGCGCGAATTTTTCATAATTCAGTTTCATACATACATACATACATGCATGCATACATATATGCATGCATACATACATACATACATACATACATACATACATACTTATATGCATACATGCATTCATGCATACATTCTGTTCTGTGTACAGTTAGATGTATGACTACTCCTATATGAGTTAGGGCCCCATGTAGATTATCATTATTCAGTCATCTTCCAGTACAATGATTAGTCTAACACTGTATTTGGTAGTTTTAATAATTATCATCTACAAGTAAGTACCCAAAATAAACCAAAATTTTTCAATATTATTTTATTCACTTAGTTCTACATGTTTACACTTTTATCGTCTTCTAAATTTTCTGCACTTGAAGCAATGCATTGGTCCAGACGCGTTTTATCACTGTTCGAAGCAGTACTGGAACTCTTGCAAAGTGATTCCTTTTAATGTCTCCGTCGTCTTTTTCTTCACCTCTTCCATATCTGCAAATTCCGTAGCATCAGAATTCGTCACTTGTTATGACCTTTGAAAACAAGTCGAGATCAACTTCCAACTGTTATTTCAGCTCACAACATACATTCAGTCGTGACTGCTTTTGAATTTCTATGCGTAAGCGAGGCACAAATTTTGCTGCAACACTTTTCATTCGCAATTCTTCACTCAAAATTCGTTGGTAGGAGCTCCAGAACACACGTCATATCAACAAGTTCGTCAATTGTTCAGCAATGATCCGCCAAGATCAGTTCATGAATTTTCGTGATATTTTCAGTCGTTCAGGAGGTCGATGGAGGCCCTGAGTAAGGTTGGTGTTCAAGCGACAACTGACCATTCCTAAAGTGGGAAAACCACTCGTAAAGTTCTCTTTTACTCATTGAAGCGTCCTTGTAAGCTGTTTGAAGCATGACAACTGTTTCGGCGGCTTTTTACCCCAGCAGCAAACAAACTTTCACAGAAACTAGCCTCGATAAATCGATTTTGCCGCTGAAAGCTAGTAACAAAATGTTTTCGATAGGCTGGAATATTATTAGTAACGTGAAACCTTATATCATAGGGGGTAAGAGATGTGACTTGTGCGTTGAAGAAATGTACCAAATTTTCATTTCTAAATTTACTCTAATAAACACAAGGCAGGAACATGTTCTGAGATGCCTTCATACAAGAAAATTTATATTTAAACAATTTAAATAAACACATTACACTTTAAACAATAATAAAAATTATTATAATAACAATTGAAAAACCGGATCTATTTTTAAACGGGGGCACCAGTATTTTCTTAACGAAACACTAACGAAACACTTTGAAACTTGGGACACTGGTAGAATGTGTCATATAAAACATCTTTTACTCTTAGTCTTCTTAACAAATAAAAGGAATTCGCAAGTTATTCCATGTTAAAGTTGTCGTATTTCTGTAATTTCAACCAATCACTGACGTCTATTCAGCTGAATAGAGTTACTGCTGGGCAGTCATAAAAATGTTATTCCCTGTGACATATTTCATCGGGTTTAATCGTAATTTATACGCATATATTGTTTATATAATAAATTACGCTGTGCGTATCTATGTGTGTAACAATTTTAGAGTTCGGATTCTAGAGTTAGGGTTAGTTTTAGGGTTAGGGTTAGGGTTACGGTTACGGTTAACAGTCTAGTTAGGGTTAGGGTTAGGGTTAGGGGATTAATACGATATACACCGTTACAGCGCTAACTGTTTTCAACTGAATAGACGTCAGTGATTAGTAGAAATTATCGAAATAAGACAATTTTTTACATGAAATAAATTCGAATACAAAATTTTTTTCTGTTCTATAACACAAAATAGATAAGTATACGAAGTTTGAAAGTCTTTCGGTACCAAAAACACTACATAAAACATAAATGAAAACTGGTGCCTCCGTTTTAAAATAGATCCGAAAAACCAAGAACCAAAAGAAAAAAGAAATCAAACGAAATAGAATATTACATTAAGAATATACTCTTTGAAATCAGTGGAATAATGAACTTTTATTATCAATTATAAATCGACATAAACATTCAGTCCAGCTCTGACCTATTTATAGGAATGTTTCGCGTCACCTACCACATTTAGTAGAGGTGAACATTAGGTCAAGATTCCTAATAACAGCAGCATCCCTACCTCACACTAAACACTTTATTCACTCAGTTTGTTGATTCTTACAGTTTTACTTCGAAACGGCAGAAAATGCTAGGTAGCGTATCCAACAGTGTGCAGTCGCTGCAGTCGAAACACGTGTAGGTCCCGAAAAGATGCTGTAAATAACTCTTAAATAAAATTATGGACGTGAAAAGATTCCGTTCTCCTTATCATTATTATCAATATTACTTATACCACGGAACATATGCAGCCCTGAACAAGAAATTCGGATCTACCCAGCGAGAAAAGTTACCAGAGGCCAACAACTTATTGTTAGCTTGGGTACCACATAAGGAACGTTGTGGTTAGTGGGTATCTGAAACCGATTTGAAAGGGAACACAGTTACTGTCAGGATAATATATCCTTTTAAACTCTCATACATACATACATACATACATACATATGTGTATGTCTGAGTCTGTGTGTGTTTATCTATATCTATATCTATCTATCTATCTATCTATCTATCTATCTATCTATAAATTAAAACACTAGGATGAAAAATTAGATATTAATTAATATCAATTTAATACCAGGGAATATGCACATTAAAATAATGAAGGAGATTCAGAAAAAATATCTGTGATCTCAAAAGATTATTGTATATGTAAATGTATATATAAAGGATCCCACTAGGTGGACTGTTAATGTGCTAGAAGAAGATCACATGTAATATGTCTACTAAGACCGAATTGTTCTCAAAGGAAATTTCGCGAATTAACAAAAACGTATGCGGGCAAGACAAGTGAAAATTATATAAATAATTGTTTTGCTCGTATACGTTTTTTGTTACTTCTCTAAATTTTCTTTGAGAACAATTCGGTCTTAGTAGACACATTACATGTGATCTTCTTTTAGCACGTTAACAGTCCACCTAGTGGTCTCCTTTATATATACATTAACATATATCTATCTATCTATTTATCTATATACATATAGACACTTATATATATATATATAATTTTGTTTAAAAGAGTTCCAACACTGTCTGTTTTTTATGTTTTATTTATATTCCTGCAGAACCAATGTGAGGTATAGAATATGGAATATACAATATATAATATAAAATAAAATAAAATAAAAATGGATGGCACCATGAAAGAAAGTATTGAATGTAGATGAAATATTGAGTGTTCAATATAAAGGATCAAATATATAAATATATAAATATAAATATATAAATATAAATATATAAAGGCGACTCGAGTTTCAGGGCTATTTCCCTTCGTCATGGCCGGTATGACAGACTTTAACAGACTGTAATAAGTTGGCTGGTTTTCTGTCTTTTATGCCAATTCCTTTGGACAGCAGCAGTAGGTGTTTGGCTATTTTTAGAATTGATGTCAAATCTATTTTTAGAAATGATGATATTTTAATTTATTGTTTTGTGTGGGTTGTAGAGATAAGATTTTTAAACCCCAGTAGGTGTTTGGCTGTTCTTAGAAATGATGCCAAATCTATTTATAGAAATGATGATATCTGAGAGATTTTTTGTGTTTTGGTTACAGGGATAAGATTTTTAAACCCCAAGTAAGATGGATTTAATCATTGTTTGTTAAGAGTGGGTTTGAATTTCTTAATAAAGTCCTTTTCTTTGCATTTTCTTTCAATTTCATTCCGGTTGTAAAGTTTATTGAATGGAAATATAATAAAAGTTTGATGACCACATGTTGCCAGATGGTTACTCAGTGGTATTTGGCGGACTTCTGGGTTTTTAATCTGTTGTCGATGTACCCGAGAGCGTTCCGATAGTGCATTACCTGTCTGGCCAATGTACAGTTCTTCACAATTAGGGCATTTGATGCAGTAGATTAGATTTCTACTTTTGCAGTTCATGTTCGCATTGGTGAATATTTTCCCTGTTTTTGTGTTCATATATGGGCCGGTATGGATTGATCGGCATGTGCCGCATCGGCTATCATTGCATTTGGATACAGTGAATGTTTGATTTTTGTTGCTGAGGTCAAACCTTGCCTTTGTTAATAGCTTTTTCAAGTTTTTAGGTTGTCTTTTACTGAGAGTTATATTTTGATCTGTAATGATATTTCTCAATTCCTTACTTTGTGCAAGGATCGGTAAGTTCGCTTTGGCGATATTAAAGATGTTCTGGTGGCATGGATTTTGTGTCACTATAAATGGAATGATCTTTTCCTGTTTGTCTTTTCTTTGCGGTGTCTTCAGTTGTTGTATGGGTATTTTCGAAGCCCGCTGAATACCATTTTCTATGAGTCGTGATGGGTATTTTTGCTTCACCAGAAATTCTTTCAGTTCCATCAGGCGTTGATTTCTGGTCTCTATATCCTCTACAATAGTACATATTCTCCTGGCTAGGCAGTATGGTATGTTGCGTTTTGTATGGGGTGGATGGCACGATTTAAAGTTCAAGTATTGGTGTGTGTCCGAATTCGCATAAACGGGGGCAAACCTCGTCCCCATAGCCGTGCCTTTAATTTGGATATAGTTCTTACCATTGAAGAAGAACGTATTATTTTCCAGGATAAGTCTCACTGATTCTAGTATAAATGTTACCGTGTACCTGTTGGGAATTGCTTCTCTGTGTTTGTTTACCCAGTATTCAACCGCCTTTATTCCTAAATCATGTGGGATATTTGTGTATAGGCTTACTACATCGAAGCTCAGTAGGACTGAATTTGTTTCAGTGGTTTTGGGAAGATGGGATAAAAAGTCGATGTCATCCCGAATGAAACTGGGTATGTATGTACAAAGTGGCTTCAAAAGAATGTCGATGAAATTGCTTAGACGGTGAGTAGGGCATACTGGGCCAGCTATAATTGGTCTAAGTTTTAAATCTTTTGGATGTAGCACTTTTATGTATTCACTTCCTTGTTCCTTTACTCCCTGTTGAATATCTTCTGACTTATGTATTTTGGGTAAGCCGTAAAAGTTACTGGGTTTTGGTTCGAAATTGGTGATGTAGTCTCTTTCATTGTCAGTGAGTGAGTTGTAGTGTTTAGAAACTAGGTGGTTGATCTTCTTCATGATGTGGTGGTCTATGTTCGAGGGTATTTCACAATAGAAGGTTGTGTCATTTAGTTGTTCCTCAACTAAATCCTTGTAGTATTCCACATCCATGATGACGATTGCACCCCCTTTATCTGCTTGTTTAATTATTATTGTTTCATCGTTTTGTATGCGTTTAAGTGCAGATATCTCTGATTTGTTAATGTTCGGCCTAATTTTGGTATTTTGTTTTAGGGGGAAGTTTGATAGGGTGTCAATATATTGGTCCAGGTAGATATTTCTGCATTTTGGTGGGGTGAAATTTGATTTATTCCACACTAAAGAATCTTCGGTTTCATTATTACTTTTATTATTATGCATATATACACATTTATAGTATATGCATAATTACTAATATCATAAGTAAACACTCACACGCACGTATGATGTATATATATATATATATATATATATATGACAAGAAATAATTTACGTTTTTTTTATGGAAACAAAAAAGAGATGTTTAGGACTGCTCAAATGAAATTGAGACAGATACAAAAATCATTGATTAGAGAACAAACATCAAATTCGGGCCAACGACTTTAATATAACTCCGGAAAGATGTATATAAAAATCGACTAAAGTAGGTGATTAAAAAGAAATATTAGACATATCAATCGGCTAAAAAATTTTACTCACCGATTAAAAATATGAAAATTGTCAGTTTTTAAAAATGAAGCATAGTTTTGGATTTATAAATCTTCAGTATAAGGTATGAACGATTATAGCTATATTATTAGTGAAGTTAAGTAATATGTTCAGAAGTCGTGTATAAATGGCTCAGAATATTAGTCAACAGCATAAAATGCATTGAAAGTACTGGGCAAATAAAGATGAAATTTTCATTTAGCTCATCATGATGAGGGACGTTCAACTAAATTTTAAAAAGTTTCTCGAAGTAGAAATCATATTTCATAGGATTCAGTTCGGTCTGAAGGCGTGTGACTTAACTGTTAGGGTATTCGGCTCACGATTTGGGCCCTCAGTTCGATTTCCGGTGCCTTTGAGCAAGACAGTTTATTTCATATTACTCCAGTCCACTTAGCAGTCAAAATTGAGTAGCATCTGTATTTCAAAGAGCCAGAATTATTACATCCTGAGTAACGCCGAATCTCCCTGAGAGCTACATTAAGAGTACGCGTGTCTGTGGAGTGCTCAACCATTTGCACGTTAATTTCACGATCAGATTGCTCGGTTGATCGGATCAACCGGCACCCTCCTCGTCGTAGACGACGGAATGCCAGTACTTTTTAGTCCGGTCTCATTCAGATCAAACCAATATCGGATGATAGATCGCAAACTCTACACTTATACAGTGTGGAATACTTAATTTTATCCGAATTTTAATTTTCATCGCGTCATTAATCAAACGACCAATCTACGTCTGGAGAGAAAATTACAAGGAAAACGACACTACTACTGAAAAGGAAGAGAAAAAAGAAGGAACGAGTAAATGATGTTAGAAAGAAAAACATGTTGATGACGGAAAACAAATATATATAATGGGCGCAGGAGTGGCTGTGTGGTAAGTAGCTTGCTTACTAACCACATGGTTCCGTGTTCGGTTTCAGCCTTGGATGAACCGTGAAGCTAATTGAGGTCGTTTGAGGAATGCTGGCAGTATATTCTCCACATCCTGCAAATGATGTACCGCTCGCGGCGGCACTGGAGAGAGTAAAGTTTCAAGGCTTTAAGGCGGTCCCAGTAATCGAGATCAGTCATGCCCTTAATTTATTTAGTGAATGCCCTCTGCGGTGATTCAATTTTCGAGATGTTTTGTTTTGTATGGGGAGACCACAGGGAGCAGCAGTATTCGAGGTGTGGCCGTACAAAGGAGAAAAGTGGAATGATGACACCTTGTTATCTGGACCGGAAGGTTCTTAAGATCCAGGAGCTCATCCTACGAGCTATATCGACCTTATTGTTGATGTGGGCACTCTAACTGAGATTGTTATCAACAATTACTCCTAGGTCTCTGATATTATTAGATGGTGTGAGCGGTTTCCCTGAAGGAAGAGAGTATGGCTATTTTAATTTAGTCTTTCTTCCAAAATTTTCCCCTCGTTTAGTTGCATTTTGTTTTTGTCTTCCCACTGACTCACAGCATATAGATCAGACCGGAGTTGAGTTCGGTCTTCTTTATTAATAATTTTCTGTAGTTCTCGGGGATATTCAACGTGACACAGTGTGACAAGGCTGACCCTTTGAATTACAGGCACAACAGAAACAGGAAGTAAGTATATATATATATATATATATATATATATATATATATATATATATATATATATATATATATATATATATATATATATATATATGTATGTGTATACGTGTGTGTGTCTGTGTTTGCCCCCCCAACATTGCTTGACAACCGATGCTGGTGTGTTTACGTCCCCGTAACTTAGCGACTTGGCAAAAGACTGATAGAATAAGTACTAGTCTTACAAAGAATAAGTCCTGGGGTCGATTTGCTCGACTGAAGGCGGTGCTCCAGCATGGCCACAGTCAAATGACTGAAACAGGTAAAAGAGTAAAAGAGTAAAAGAATACTACATCGCCAAACTTTTTTCAATAGTCAGAGATCAATAAGTGGAGTACTGTAATTAAATTTGCTGAACTCAAACTAACTGTAAAACTACTCCGAACTTTGTTTTAGAGATGGGGACGAGGAATACTGTAAATAAATAAATAAATAAATTCATTTAACTCTAACTAACTGTAAAACTACATTTATGACATTGTAACAAAGTAATAAACGTACTTCATCTTTCATCCTTCCGTTATTGATAAAAGAAACATCTAGTCAGTTCAATCGGTTATTCACGTCATTGTTTGTCAGCAAAATAATTATTATCCGATATTTACGTTCCTGGATCTTCAATGAATATGTCCATTTACACTTGGTCTATATATCATTTTATTACCAAATCAGGTTCTAACATAAAATTAGTGACTAAAAGACACCAAAGTAAAAAACAAAAACAAACAAACAAAAAAACAGCAAAAAGCTAAAAATCTAAACAAACAAGACGTTTTCTGTAAATATTTCGTTAGTTATTAACCTCAGATTCTGAAACTTTTATGTTCACAGTTTAAACAGCTGAAATGTTACCACCTCTAAAAGTGACATTATTGCCTATAAATTGGTTGCATAACACGAATCGACTAAGAATTGTTTCTAATTTAGGCACACGGCCAACATTTTATAGGAGAGAATGTTAGTCGACAGCATCGACCCCATTACTTGATTGTTATTTCTGTTTATCGACAATGAAAGGATGAAAGAAAAATTAAGCTTTGGTAGGAATTGAAATCATGAGCAGTAGAAATCGGAAGTAATATTTCACAGCAGTTTGTCCGATGCTCTATGGTTTCTGCTAATCCATAGTCCTATTGTCAACTAATAACACTGTAACAAAATTTAATTGTTTTTTTTTTGTCTTTCGCCAGTAAGTGTTATTTCCTATGTGCTTCTAAAAATCAAAGGAATTGACTATTATTGCCTTCAAATTTTGCTTTTGTGATATGGACATCAATATTTTGAAGCTGGTCTATTTCTCATTACTTTTCAGACAGATTCAGCGCTGAGCTGCTGAAGCAGAAATATTGTTATACCAGCAGTGGTGGATAAAGACACGCGCTGGCGCGCGTACAAAAGCGCGCGCACACACACACACACACACACACACACACACACACACACACACACACACACACACACACACACACACACACACACACACACACACACACACACACACACACACAGAGTGTGATGAGTAAATTGTCGCCATTTGAAATTTTCAATTTTGCGCATGCACATTGTTTTTGATTTTGCCGACTACAAAGTAGAGTAGGGTCAGATGGGCACCGCCTGTGAGAACAGCACCATGACGCAATTCACTCTACCAGAAATTTGAAAACAACATGCTGTACTACTTGGCATTTGCGCCGGAAGCTCCAATACGTACATTTCAGAGTGTTTGGGTGTCAATGTGAGGACAGGGCAATCTGAGGACATGTACCAAGAGTGATAAAAGTGAAACATTCAGTCAACATCATGATGTTTGGAGAGATCACTTGTGATGGCAACGTTATGCCTCTGTTCATTTTCCCACACAGCCTCGGACTCAACACGGAGGCCTACCTCAAATATCTGGAGGAGGTAGTGCTGGCGTGTGTCAAGAGGGTAGTTGCTGAAAGATCCTACACCTGGCAACAGGACTCTGTACCATGCCACACAAGCAGTAGAATCCAGTGATGGTTGTCAGACAATTTCTGCGGCCACATCACCCCTAACATCTGGCAATCTAACTCCCCACACTGTAACCTCCTTGATTATTATGTGTGGGGCACAATTGAGCGAGAGAGCAACAACGTCCCCTGCAACATCAAAGACGAGCTGTCGGCAAGGATTATGGCAGCTTCCACTAACTTAAACAAAGGACCGTCCAGAAGAGCTGCAGAAGATTCCTAAATCGTCTGAAGGCCGTGCTTGAAGCCAATGGCAATTTTATTGAATAAATGCACTCTTTAGTATTTCAAGATATTTTGATGTAATTCTGGTAAATCTACCTGTTAAATTGAGATGTCAGTGTTATTTTCCTTTTTGTGTAATTTAGATGACAATATAGTCATCTCACCCTGTATAGATTCATACATATATACATACATACATACATACATCCACACACACACACACACACACACACACACACACACACACACACACACACACACACACACACACACACACACACACATATATATATATATATATATATATATATATCTATTTATTTGTATGTATGTATGTGTGTGTGTGTATTTATATTTCAAAATGTAACCGCATGTGTACCGTTGGCGATTTTCTTCCTCGTTCTTCTTTTCCTTTCGACTTTCCTCTATTTCTGACGAAGAGCTTGGCTTGAAACGTGAAATCCTCTTTCCTGAGCGTTATTGTTTTTTCTTGTTTGTTTTTCTTGTTTGTTCTTCTTTATTTGGACTCACTATATATATATATATATATATATATATATATATATATATATATATATATATATACATATATATATATATATATATATATATATATATATATATATATATATATATATATATATCTGTAAAAATATGTGACACTTATTCGGTAGCCATGATAAAACTCCCAGTTTCGGATGCCGAGGCGGAAACCCACGCTGCCATCTCTTTAGTTATCTGGACATTGAAAGTCCCTATGAAAATGACCGTTAAACAAAGTGAAATTACTGTGTGGTTAACCGTTATTAAGACAAAGGAGCTTTCAATGGGCAGATAACTGAAGAGATGGTGGCGTGGGTTTCCACTCCGGCATCCGCAACTCGGAGTTTCATCATGGCTACCGAATAAGTGTCACATATATATTACAGATAAATTCCTCTATTTACATAATATCGATGTCTCCTTCCTTCTTTTGTTGTCCTTTCTATCATTATATATATATATATATATATATATATATATATATATATATATATATATATATATAAATACATACATACTTTGTTGCTATATATATATCTACAACCACATACACACACACGCATATATATATATATATATATATATATATATGAGCATATGTATAATTCTGTGTGACTGTGTATGAGTGTTTGTAGAGATGCTTGCATTTGAATTCGATGCCATGAAAACTATCGTCATTTCTGGAAGCGAAAATGCAAAATGGAAGATGCGTAGAGGTTTGTATATTTATGCGGCTTTGTGTGCTAGCGTGCTACGTCTGTTTTCTCACTGAACGTGAAATTACTTGTTACAGATGACAAAAAAAAAAAAAAATGCAAAAAAATAAATAAATAAAAATAGAAAACAGAAACAAATATATATGGTGGCAGAACGAGGAAAAGAAAATTAAAAAAATAAAATTTTAAATATAGTAATAATTTATGGTCTACATAGAGGATAAAATTGCCTGGTGTATCGAGAGACATGGGAGCGTTGTCGATTTTTACGAGTGTAGATGGATGTGTTTGTCGATTTTATGCAAGCCAACGTTGTGCGTGTGTATGTGTATTTGCATGTGTGTGTATGTGTGTGTTTGTGAATGTGTATTTGTATGTGTGTGTATGTGTGTGTTTGTGAATGTGTATTTGTGTGCGTGTTGCCGTTAATAGTGAAAAGAAGGCATGGAGATTTATAGTAGCAGTAGTAGGAGTAATAGTAGTGGTAGTAGTAGTAGTGCTGGTGGTGGTAGATGTTGTTCTTGTAGTAGTAAGTTGACGTACATTGATGGTGTTATATTTTCAACAATAGCTGCAACTATTGTCATTGTTGATTTTGATGTTTATAGATTTCGTTGTTGTTACTATCGTTATTGTAGCTTTAACTATATCAACAGCAACAACTGCAAGTTTCGTTGTCGGTGTTGATGTCGTTGTTGATGTTGTTGTTGCTGTGTTTAGGAGTTGGTAACTTATAAACGATTGTCATACTGCTGTCAGCTTCCTGTTGAATCGTTGCTTTTGTTGTTCTTGTCGTTCATGTTCTGTTTGTCGTTTTGTTGCTTTTGTTGTCTTGATTTTATTTATTGTTTTGCTTAGATTGTGCTAATTTCTTTGCGGCGGGGTTGTAATTGCAAATTTATATAAATTTCTATTATTGGTATTTTAGACATTATTGAGGACGTTATTGTTGCTGTAAATAATATTGTAAAAGTATGAATAAAAAGTAAAGGGAATACTTAACACTGACATTCCTCTTGGAGATTAGTATTATGTAAAGTGAAAGTAAAACCTACCCTTCGATCAAGAATCACCATGGGATTGCACCAAGAAAGTTACCCTCCGAGGCACAAATCCGAGCATGGTTGCTTATGGAAGATCAGCAGTCGCCCATGCATACCAGCCCCACACTCTCCAGTGATTTGATCCAAGGGAAAGGCAAAGCCCGATACAGCTTAGTACCTGTGATGTTGCAGGTCATTTCTACAGCTGAGTGAACTGGACCTAAGTGAAAATGAAATATCTTGCTCAAGAAGACAACTCAACACACAGACCGGTCCGGGAATCGAACTCACGACTTCATGATTATGAGCCCGACACTTTAACCACCGAGCCAAGCGTCTTCACAATAGTATTGAGCACAATGTAGTACAAAGCAGTATAAAACCGTTTTGTCGCTGTTGGTGTGTTAGAAACCACGCTGTGTAGATCTCAGGTTAGTTCTGACAAAACAGACTTCCAATACATATACAGGGTGTCCACAAAGTCTGGGTACATGGAGTAAATAAAATCATAACATAAACAATTAAATATAAAAAATAATAATTTCTTAATGTATGTGTTAATCTCCGTGTGGGTACATGGAGTATATAAAATCATAACATAAACAATTAAATATAAGAAATAATAATTTTTTAAAGTATGTGTAAATCCGCATGTGGGTACATGGAGTAAATAAAATCATAATATAAACAATTAAATATAAGAAATAATAATTTCTTAAAGTATGTGTTAATCTGCATATGGGTACATGGAGTAAATAAAATCATAATATAAATAATTAAATATAAAAAATAATAATTTCTTAAAGTATGTTAATCCTTATGTGAGTACATGGAGTAAATAAAATCATAACATAAACAATTAAATATAAGAAATAATTTCTTAAAGT